>NC_056733.1:1390968950-1391151450 GCF_019279795.1 Protopterus annectens | reverse complement strand
AAGAGGCAAAGGATAGCTGACACAGTGAATACCTAAATAGAAGAATAAGAACCTTAGTACATACAGATACATAGCCTTGTAGGCAGCCATAGGCAGCAGCCTGGGCCGCCAGCTCTAACAGGGCACTTTTTCTTTGTTTATGTGGTGTTGGTGACAGGATGGGGGCACTAGGTGGTGTGTTAGGGGGTGCCGTGGAGCCCTTTTGCCTAGTGCACCAGTTGACCTAAGGCCACTCCTGTACAGATATTAAAACTGATGCCTGCTAAACTACACAACCTTTACTTAACCATGTGATGGTTGTATTCTGTTACCATCAGACAAGGGCAATCCCTCAAGGAAACATATTGCATCTGCATTACTAAGGTAAGTCTAGAACCTGTATAGAAAAAGCAATACATTTATATAACATGATACATGTCCAGATGTACAGCAATGTCAGTAATAGCTTATGAGTGATGTTTTCCTGAATAATGTACATCAAGCATTTCAGCTGGCCACTGTATATAAACTAGAGAGCAGGACAATGTTAGCATAATTTTCACATGTATAGCAGTAAGCAATACTTAAATGTCTACTTTGACTGCATGAGTAAGAAAAGTGACAGAAATACAGTGAGGGTCAATAATTATAAAAGCAATCATTCACAAATGATTATGAACTATGATTAAAAGTATTTATTCTGCCATACTTTTCCATTAAAGGAAGGTTCTGAGTAAGCAAGCATTAACTATCCACTCTGTGCATCAGACATATATGCAACCTGAAGTCACAAAGAAATGTACAAATGGCAGGGCACAGTCACCATTGTTTCCACAGGGTGAGGGGACAGGGGGGGGGGGTAAGCTTGGAACTAGTGAGTGTGTGCAAGTAAAACAATTCATTCCTTACGTATTCAATTTTCAGAGCTAGTAGCAAGATTTGTATAGCAGTCAAAAGTACTGCTAAGATAAGTAGTGCATGTATATATATGTGTGTGTGTGTGTGTGTGTGTGTGTGTGTGTGTGTGTGTGTGTGTGTGTGTGTGTGTGTGTGACAGTGAGATGGTATGGGCAAGTATTTGTTGAATGTGTGTATCTGCATGAGCACAATCAAACACTGTGCTAACACTACATCTTGTCATTTTGGACAGGTGTTAGTCATACATAGTGGACTATTCAGTTTGGCATCATCGCCTCTGACCACGAGAACTAACTCTCTCAGGAGTTGCACTGCTAGTTCCATGTTACTGATGGCTGCTGGACAACTTTCATCACAACTAGGTTCAGGACCATAACCATGTGGCCTACCAAGTCTGGGTGTGGACACCGCAAATACTATTGGAGCAGTGCCACTATGGAAGTGGGATTTTACATGGCCACCAGATGACGTAGTTGCTCTATGACCATGTAGATTGACCAACCCCCAGCAGACATTCCATTACAAACACTGCCTGATCCAGTTTGTCATTCATCCTGTCCAAGCAGTTACCCACATGGTTCAGGCAGTCCTGTATGTCAGAATGCACAATGTTTAGTACTCACATTATCTCTTCTGAGGCCCTGGTGGAATGGCCTATGCCTGCATGATGGGCATAAACATACGTCATGTGGTACCTACTGACACACCAACATAAGGAGGGTGGACAGCAGGCCTCTTCTGAGCACCTCTGCCAACCTACCTCTGTGACATCTCACCTTTACAATGGCTATTGGGAAAAACAACCATTTGCAGTTCTGCAACTGTAGTAACCACACTATCCTGATCAACTGTGTCACTCTCAACCTGTCGTATGTCTGAGGCCTCTATGTCATGGATACTGTGTCCAAAATAGGGGTAGGAGATGGTTAAGGCACATCAGTGTCAGACTGACCCTTGGCCGTCTCAGACTGTGCCAATTCAACACCATCATCAAAGGATACTACCAATATACTGATATCAGGCTGTGGGAGTTCCACAGTGCCACTGGCAGGATTATGTATGATAAAAAAATAAGAAACCCAAAATGAAAATGAGAAATAGAATAAAAAATGATCAAACCTATGATATGTGAAACATATATTAAAAATTAAGAGATGCTAATGGAATGAAATCAAATAACTTTTATTTACATATACATCTACCTTTTGTACATTAATAAAAAAAAGAATGTGTGGTTACTATGTGCAGGTGGTCATGCAATAACAGACCTGGATGTGCCTAGATATAAAAATGAAACAAGGATGATAGGTGTCACAAAGCAAATGACAGAAGAAACAGGAGACAATTGCCTTTACAGCTGCAGAATAAGATACAGCTCATACAAATCTTTACTGATCAGTGAACTCCCCCATTCCCCTCCTTTTATGTTTCCCTCAGTGTGTCTTCTATCCCACTATCCCACCTGTGTCTCTATCTCTCTCTACATATATATATATATATATATATATATATATATATATATATATATATACACATTAGATATATAGATATAGATATTTATAGATGTGCACACACACACACACACACACACACACACACACACACACACACACACACACACACACACACACACACACACACACACACACACACACACACACACACACATATATATGTTTACAATGACAATTAATGGCAATTGTTTAATTATATAGCATATGTGGAAGTTCTGCAGTAGACACGCACAGAGTGTCTTCCACATCAGCCTCAACATTAAGGATTCTGTAGGAACCCTGTAATAATCTGTCTGGATTTTTGTCAGAGGACAGGATCTGCCCCCCTCAGCCATATGTTCATGTGCAATTGCAGCTGCCCGATGTCTGGGCATTTTGATTATATCACTGGCCTTATGTACATACATGGTCTCCCACTACATTTACATCATTGACCACCTGCTTTCAGATGCAGTCATAGGAGGACTTGTCACCCCTACCTCTCTTTAAGAGGAATGACCCATCGGGATGTATTGGCTGAATAATGATATCATTCTCAGTGCCAGTGTATGGTGGTTTATGGGGTACAGATATCTTGAGTGACAGATGGATTTTTAAACTAAAAAATATCTACAAATGCATCCATCCATCCTTCATACACAAAATACATGAAAAAGGAAGGCTCCATATGATAATATACAACTTAGTACAGATCCTCCATCTGTAAAAGACAGAAAGAAGGGACTTGATAATAAATTCATAGCAGGTCAGACATTTCTGTCACTCTGAAATACACAGCAGCATAAATAAAAATAATGTACACCTGTCAAGGAAAATAGTTAATTTCTTTTGTGATATCCACATCTGTGGAGAACAGACAGGTAGACATCAGAGGCATAAGATAATTGTCTGTACTACTAATAGAAACAAACATAATCTTGATGATAAGTCATGTGACAATATTTTGCACAAAGTGGTCAGCTTTCAAGACTGCAATTCACTTGGGTATGTCAGCATTATTTATAAAAATTCGGCAGGGTCAATAAATAACTGTGGTATACGTGGCTATACCAACAGTTATTGAGAATAATGCAGACACTAAAGCAATACTTGTATTGTGAAATGCAATTCATAACTAAAGTTAAAATATATCAATTTGTACATAGCCATAACCTACTTTTGCAGTAAAGTTTCAAATCAAGCAGCTCCAAATCCTCTCCCCTACTATAACACACATTCCTTACCTATACAATTACCTTTATATAGTGCACAGTCAACCCTCTAAACACTGTAAATATGCAAATAATGTGTGAATTCATTAACATTCATGAATTTCAAAATCTGTAATAAATGCAGGGAATGTAAACATGGTATAAGGACCTACATGATTGGTTCACAAGAGCTACCTCTGCAAGGATTAGCACTGAGAAGTGTTACCTGCTAACTGCTTGCAAGTGTAAATGATTAATTTGACTGTAGGAACAATCTGGGTTTCACAGTCAGTGTTGTATATGAAATAAACAAGCTAAAGTCTGTGATACTTGATAAAAAAATTACCTGCACCTCATCTGAATGTACGGTACATAGGATTTGTTTTCAAGTTTACTCTTCCCATTAGTAATAATAATATCTGCTATAGATCTAGTAACATTTGAATTTTTTTACAGTGTGCTAACACAAAAACAGTAACATGAGTAATGTCGACATATGTATAACATATGTTGTAGAACTTATGCATATCTCACAATTTGTCATCATGACACTTACATAATATATTGTAAACTTTGATGTCATGGGTAATGTTATGTACTGTGGCAAGAATGGCCTGTCATTGTCTACGTATCCCCTTTCTGAGCAATTGTCATTACATGAAATCCTGGTCATGCATAACCTAAATGTCACTTGTGATATCGCAAGCATATGTGACCAGGATAACTGTGTCATGATACTGCTATAATAGATTTGTTCCTTGCTATGTATATCCATTACATGCGTTCATTTGGTACTTTTTACCTTTCTATAGTGCCTTTTGCATTTGCATTCCAGTTAGCAAGCATGATTCACTTCTAAGAAAAAAGTGAAACATTTAATTTGAGCTGCCTTCTGTACTACAAATAAGCCTGGTGCTGGTATGCAGATGTCAGTACTCTGGGTAGTATTAAGTGAATAAATTCCACCTGTCAGCTAACTATTCCTGCTACACAAGGTATGAGTGAAGTGAACTTAATGGAAGAAGACAGCTGATGTAGGGTTTGAATCCAGTTAACAGATACTTTTACAGAGAGGGTCAGAATGCTGTTTTTCACACTACTTTGATTAGGAATGTCACAATAAATGGACATGAGTATCACAACTTTGTTTATTGCAACAAATGTATCATTACTGCCTGCTAGAGAGAACCAATATAATGTGTCTAAAGTATGTTCAACATGACAATGATTATATATAATGTAGAATGCACCTCTATATTTATGGTGTGCACAATATTTTTGCTATAATTATTGAGTTCTCACATATCATAAGTATGTGGTAACCACAGTATGTCTTGAGAAATATGTATGTAATCTAATCCACCATGTCTTACTCAGGTAATGAAACTGCATGCATCTGAGATGTATTTATAAACAGAAACACTGTGTTTTACATAAATATGCAGACCATGACTAATTGAAGTTTCAGTCATATAGATATCTGCTAAGTATTTATCCATTCCATCCTAAATTATTATACATCTAATTGCCATGTTAAAAAGTAAGTTCTCCTGTGGTAGTGACAGTTAAAGAGCAAAATTTAACATCTTATTTCTTTTTTTCTGTTGGGTTTGATTCCCAGGTGGTACTACTCAATCTTCCCACTGCATAAATTCCAATAGTTGAATGTATCATAAGTTATACCATAAGTTGCACGATTTTTCCTCCAAACAGTCATGATTAGAAATAACACCATTAAGCATATCAAGGTTTAACATTTGAACATGTCTCAATAGTTTGAGCTTCACACATGACCTAATCTCACAGCTATTTTTAACACTTTCATTGATTCTTGATGTACTCAGTGCCAGTGTGTCTGGCAAGTAATTACTGTGCTTCAAAATTGCACAAATTCAGTTGACAAGGCTGTGTGTCTTTGCACACAAGCTATTACACACAAGATCTCAATTGGGTGCCAATTCCGACCCATATTTCTAGCTTGACTGCTGCAGACAAGGCTGGTGATAGCAGGGATGGTTTTCCACTTAGAGCACAAAGTTGGGGTGATGAGGAGTCTAGGATTTTTGTGGCACTCCTTGTGAAGTGCAACAGCTGGAGGCTACTGCAAGGGAATATACCAGGTCTCACTAGAAAGCTGAGGCTTGGAATAACTTGGCCAAGGCTGTTCATTTTTGTTGTGAGAAGATAATGCTCAGATCTATAGACTGATTTCTTACATACTTTCAAGGGTTTTAATACAGACATTAGCAAGGTGTTATTGACTGTTTTAAGTACACTGTTTAATGTGCAGCTGTTGCTTACATATTGTTTTGAGACAACATTATCCTTCTTCTGACAGACTCTACTTGGTCCCTGCCTTTCTCTCCCCCTGTCTATGTGTCATCCCTATCCTGTGTCACTAGTCTTTCTCCTCTGCCTTTGCACAATGTCTTTTTCCCAGCAGCATCTGCAACTTAGGGGAAATGGATGCACACAGCTTATGGCAAAACACTGTGAGCTTTTACCTTCAGATGCATAATATTGTTTCCCTTTGCACTACTGTGCTTAGTTTCACTGCACTATGTACAGTCAGGCTAATCTTCCCTTGTACAGGCTGAAGAGTTGAATGTACACCACATATGATGCTTGACTTGTAAAGATTGTTAGGAAGCTTGCTGCCCAAGTATTCCTTTCTTCATGACAAATGTGTCTATCATGACACATAACACATCTTTGTTCTGCAGTGGATCAATTGTTATGCTGCTGGCTATAATGTGCACATTATATAATGTTAAAATTGTCATTACTGAGATGATGCCTGATGACTACATTCTGCATTGCCTCAGTCTTTTGTGACTACCCTTCCAAACCATTAAAATTAAGGTTATAATATTTATGGTGTAGTGTCTTGACATAATTCACGTCTGTAAAATGGTTTTGGCATAATACTAAAGGTTTGACTTAAGAAATATGCGAGAATCGTATTTAAGGTTTTTGTTATATTACTATTATGTGCATAAGTCTTGTCTACATATCTTAGCAACCCACCATTATTCTGCATTTGTCTCAGCCATGATTATACTTTCTGACCCCTGTTTCCTCCTTACTAGAGAACTGGATTATGCATAGCATAAGAGATTACTTATCAGGAAAAGCATAACATTAATACAGCCTATGGATGTTAAAAATTATCCAGAAAAAATATAGCATTCTTTGTGCATCTCTATCATGCTCTTCATGTGTGTATGTGCTCCCACTTCTGTAGCATAATTTTTTACTGTTTCAGAATTATTAGGATAATGGATGCAATGTACTCATTATGGGATTTTACAATTGTTATGAGGGTAATGAGGAGTAATACATAGATTCTGATTTGCTTCAATTTATTGTCATAGCTGAACTTTGTGAAGTTTGAGGTCCTATGTGCTTTGCTTAGATAATACTCAGATCTGCAGGATTTTCTTGGGATACTGTCAGGATTTACAGTCAGATGTATACCGAAGTGTTTTTCAACATTTTGTATGACTACTGTGAGTGTAACTGCTGGCTACACATTTTCTTAACAAAACATTACCTTACTGCTGTATTAATATTCTTGTTCCCTGTTGTGAGCATTGTTTTGTACAGATCTTGTCTGAATAATTATGATGATAAACAAAAAGAAACACAACACAAATATGTGCAGAAATGAACCATAAACTAATGTCTTAGTATGTCTGGATGTGTATTCCTGTCACCAGTTGTCCACCTCTTCCCACCCCTTCTGTGTCATCAAATAGATTTGAAACTGTTTCTGTAAGTCATGTTTCCACCAGTAATAACACACCTGGTCCTTCATGTGCTTCATAATACACCTGCATCATACATATCAGTATTGAAGAACTGCAACTGACATGACAAATGTGTAAATCGTGACACTTGAAACATGACCATAACACATAGCTATTCTGTATTCCACCAGATTAAGTCATGGAGGTATGTGTATACTGCTTATTTGCATGAAGGTTGTTACACAGCACCACAGAGTACTTGTGATTCCCATATTAATGCTTAACACCTCAAGATTTGATTGTGTATGCCAACATAATCAGCCACAGCACTTTGCCATCAGCAGCAGAAATTAGCTTGCAGGTTCTGTACTTTAGACAGAGAGTAAAAAAATATTTATAGGTTCATAGGTTCATAGGCTGGTACTAGGCTATCTGCCTGAAGGCATTTATAAGCCTAGCCAGAATGTGTTGGCTTTCGCCACCCCCTTAAATTAGTTCCCTGTGCCTTTGTCCAGCAGAGCCACTGAAGTGATCCCCGAGGTAAACTTTCTATTTTCCATCCACTCATCAAGGTTTCTTTTGAAGAGTGTTAGCAAGGAGCTCTGCCTAATGTAGATTGGGATCTTGTTTCAAAGCATGGGAAGTCTCTGGGACAGAAATCTATCCCTCCAGTGCATCCTATTTATTGTTGTGGTGAAGTTTAGATTCCTAGAGCATGTGGCTCGAGGAGATAAGGTTTTATTTAGGTGGATCATGTCCATCAATTCTGGGTTGGACATGTCAGGCAGAGATCACCTCTGAGTAGATGGTATGCAACCGAGTACAACTGGAGTTTCTTCAGTCGAGCTGCATAGGGCATCTGTTTGAGGCCAGTGATCCTCTTGGTGAGGTACTTCTGTGGTCTTTCCAGCTGTTGCAGATGTCTTGTAAGGTACATCCCAAATGGGGCATTGTACTCTATGATGGGCCTGATGAGTGATGAGTAGAGGGGCACAATAACCTCTTTTGATCTGGATGCGAACCCTTTTGTGATTAGGTGGGCCATGTAGAAGGATTTTCTAACCACTTTGGCAATGTGATTATCAAAGGTGAGAGTACTATCTACTTAGGTCCCCAGATCCCTTATTACGTCTTCTGTATTTAGGGGACTATCACCTATGTGGTAGTTTGTGGGTACTTTGTTTTTTCCAAAGGAGATGACTATGCACTTTTTGGCATTTAGCTTGAGGCCATGATTTTGACACCAGGTATCCATCTCAGTGAGACCCTTTTGGAGGATGTCTGTGTCAGCTGGAGAGTCAATTATAGTCCCTAGTTTGCAGTCATCTGCGAACTTGGTCAGCCATAGTCCTCCTGTGCTTGCCTGTACCTCTGAGAAGTATGTGCTGAACAGGAGGGGTCCTAGGACTGAGCCCTGGGGAATGCCACTTGTAACCAGTTTAGAGTCGGACCTAGCTCCCGCAACTCTCACCATGTGGGTTCTGTCTGTGAGCCAGTTGGCAACCCATCTTGTGACACAGGGGTTTATGTTCAGGTTGATGATGGGGAATGGTGTCGAAGGCCTTAGTGAGGTCTAGGTAGGCTGTGTGTACCACTTTTCCCTCGTCTATAGCCTTGGTAACTGTCTCAAAGCAGTCCACCAGGTTTAGGAGGCATGATTTGCCCTTAACAAAGCCAAACCGGGTAGGGTCCAGTGTTTGGAGGTTCCCAATATCTCTGTTAATGATGATGCACTTCATAGCCTTGCAGACCAAGCTAGTCAGGCTTATAGGGCGATAGTTTCTGGAATCAGTTGTGGCTCCACCTTTGTGGAGTGGAATAACCATTGCTGTGTGCCACTCTATGGGTATGTAGCCTGTGGAGAGGCTGAGTTTGAACTGTGTGTTTAGGTGAGGGGTTAGTTCATCATTGAGCTCATGTAGGATGCAGCCTGGGACACCGTTCAGTCCCATTGATGCTGTGTTTTTGGCTTTGGAGTGGACTGTTTTAACCTGAGTGTCTATGATTTCAGAGACTCTACATTCTTCTGGTATGGTTATGGGCCCTTTTGGGGGTGAAAGGGGGGTGAAGTTTGTGCTGAACCTGTCTGCCAGGATGTTGGCGATATTGGTCGGTTCAGTGTATTTTGTGCACTAACTCCGAGCAGATCTGAGCATTGCCACTTAGATTCTTGACATAGCTAAAGAATGCCTTGTGGTTATCTTTGGAGTCTTGGAAATTTTTCATTCAAAGCTCACCTTGGATGATTTGATGAGGGATCGTAGTTTCTTGCTGATACTGATTAGGGATGTCTTCCCTTCTTGGGATTTTACTCTTTTCAGTACTAGTTTCCTCCTTCTATTGTATAGCTTGTTTATGGTAGGAGTCCACAAGACTGGTTTCCTTTTCTTGGAGGAGTGAGTCTTGGTTTTGCTTGGGATGGCATGATCCATGCATTGTTGTAGCTGCCTGTAGAATGCATTAGTAAAGGATTTTGCAGCTTGGACAGTATTATCCTTCAGGATGGGGGCTTTGAAACTTTCCACCTTGGTCTTAAGTAACGTGAAGTTTGCTTTTGAAAAGTTTTTCACTGTGTTTTTCTTGTCCAGGGGTGGGGGCGGAATATGGATATCCAAAGTGATTTGTTTATGGTCAGATCTAACCAGCAAGGGGTTGACCTCTGGTGTGGAACATCAGTCGCCCATGTTGGTGATGACCAGGTCCAATATGTTGTCACCTCTGGTGGGAGTGTTGACCAGCTGAACCAGGGTATTTGAGTTTATAAATTCTAGGAAAAGTTGGGCAAGGGAGTTAGTACTTGAGTAGTTCTCCCAGTTAATGTTTGGGTAATTGAAATCACCCAATATTAGGGTGTTTGGTAGGACCTTTATGTTTCCCAGTGTTTCCAGAAAT
Source organism: Protopterus annectens (assembly GCF_019279795.1). Lineage (NCBI taxonomy): Eukaryota > Metazoa > Chordata > Ceratodontiformes > Protopteridae > Protopterus > Protopterus annectens. Next base: position 1,391,141,208 of record NC_056733.1, on the reverse strand, counting down.
GCAGAATGAGGGTCCTGGGACATGGTGGGTGATTTGTAGCAAGCTACAATCTGAATTGCAGTTTTGCCCATTGTTAGTTGCACGTGGATGATCTCTGAAGCATCGTGCTGTGCCACTAACCCTGAGGTGTGGGTATCCTTGCTGAATATGGATACGCCCCTGCCTTTTGTATTTTGGTTTGGGTTCTGTGGCCAAAATGTATGGTATGAGTTGTAGCCTGGTAGTGCTGGGGTGCTCTCTGGAGTCTTAAACCAGGTTTTTGTTACTGCACATATATCGATTTTCTCCATACTGAGGAGTGCCTCGAGTGAGTGCATTTTGAGGTTTAGACTTCTGACATTGAGTAGCATTGCCCTCAGTTTTTTGTTACTTGTGCTATTTATGGCGGTGGGTTTGTCTTTTGAGCCTTGCCTAAAAAAGGCACTATGGGGGTGGCAAGAGCCTTGGCCAGTATTCAAAAGCCTAAGGGTGACAGGTGCAAGCCGTCTCTAGCGAAGCAGCGTGGCTTGTTGAGCATGTCATCCCAGGCGAACAGACACTGAATCCCCTTTGAATGACACCAGAAACTTAGCCAATTGTTGAAATTGAGAATTTTTTTCTTTATACCGTGGTATCATTCTTGGTGAGGGCAGAATGCTACTCAGGGTCAGGTTCATACCGGCCTGGGCTATGCAATCAGAGAGCTCTTCCATGTTTTTCTTCATGTAGTCCAGGAAGGTACAGCTCAGATCATTCACACCAACATGGACAATGACATAGTCATATTTGTACTTGTTCTGGAGTGACCTGAGTGCTTGTGTTATGTGGCAGATCCTGGCCCCTGACAGGCAGATAACAGTAACCTTCTCCTTATTCAGCCTAGTGAGTGGGACGTCAGTGTGCCTGACTATAGAGTCACCTATTACTAGTATGTTGGGTATGTTATTTTGCCTTAAGGGCTGTGATTGCGTGGTTTTGTGAAGTATGTGTTTCATGGTTTGTGTTGGTGGGTGGAGGTTGGCTGGATGTTTTCTTTGGAGGTCTCTGTTGGTTTTGCTGATTTTTATTTACAGCCTCCCAGTATGTTTTCATATATTTATGTGTGTTTTTTGCCGGTGCTGGTTTAATGGGTCTATGTAAGACTGGTGGTGTGATGCAAGTATTTCCCTTCCCCTGTTGACTCTCTGATCCAGTCTTGGGTTAAGAGAGCTTAGCCTCTAGTTTGGCTGTATAACTGCATCTCTCGCATGTAATAGTGTTTGGTGGTAGGAGGAGGGGGTTGTCTGTGTACATGAGGCAGTTGTAACATTGCCTCAAAATGCCCAGATTCACCAGTTGGACTGGAGAGTACACTTGAAACTGCCCTTTGGACATGCCTGGATAGGTACAGTGAACTGCTTTACTGGATGGCTGGTAAGGTCAAATAGAGAACCTTGTCCTTCTGTACAGTACAGGAGGGTCTAGTGCTAGGGTTTATAAGTGCTTGATATAAGTTTTAAGCAGGTGTCGGACTGAGAAATGAATGGCTTGAGTGCTTAAGTTGAAAGTTTGTCTAGTTCCAAGGAAAAAATTGAAGGGGAGACTTTGTGGAGCCCTGGGAATAGTTTTACCCTAGCTAACCGGTGCTGCCTGGCGTGCAAAACCGGTCAAATATGGTATTTATAGCAGGGAAATGAAAGAGATAGAAATTAGCCCAAAATGACCAATAAACTACTAATTTCTGGGCTGAAACCACTCCTCCAGGGACAGATAGGCTGCTCAAAGCTCCCCTCTCTCACAGGTGAACAGAGAAACTTCCTTCTATCCAAGTAAGGTATGGGCAAACACAGAGATTTGTAACACAGCCCTGAATTCAGCACTAACCTGAAAACTGGACTATACTAGCTTAGAAAGGTGGGAAGCAAGTATACATATATATATATATATATATATATATATATATATATATATATATATATATATATATATATATATATATATACGCACACACACACACACACACACACACACACACACACACACACACACACACACACACACACACACACACACACACACACACACACACATATATATATATATATATATATATATATATATATATATATATATAATTTATTATTTATTTATTTATTTATTTTTCAGAAAATAAAGCAGATACACTCAAAAAACAGTTTAAAAGCACAGAAAAGGATACTTATTGTTATATATATTGCAGATAAGAGTTGTAGTCAATGCCCCCAGTAATAAAGTAGGAAGAAACACAAATACAGTAAAAGCAGATGAATAAAGTGCAACACACACACACACACACACACACACATATATATATATATATATATATATATATATATATATATATATCAAACACAATAGAAAACGGACAAACTGACTTAAACAAGTTACCCAATTAACCAGAAAAAAGCTCAAAACTGAGCCCTGTTCAAGCAGTCTTCAATCAGGCAAGTTCTAACTGCACACCCCTGCTTACTAGGGTGCAGGGGAACCTTCTCCAAAAAAGATGGCCTGGATCAGTGCTCAAGTGACATTTGCATCAAATAATTCTTTGTGTAGGTTGTGCAATTTCTGTATGCTTTTGTTGCATTTTGAAATCAATGTATCTGAATTTCAGAGTGATGTTGATTCATTTAAGTCAGTCTGTTAATGTATGTCTGCACTTCAATGGTAACACTTGCAACTGTGTTGCAATGGTGTGTAAACTTTTCCATATAATCCATTACTATTATTCTGAAGTCCACTGTCATACTTAGGAAGTGTCTGTTTGTACTGTGAAGGAACATTACGCAAGCATGAGAAGGGAACACTGCCAGTGACACTATAAATGTTTTCTGTCTGCATGCAATAATTCCAGAATGAGCTGATATGAATATTTTCTTGATAATAAATTGTTTTTAAAATTTTGATTGTCATTGACACCCCATACTGTGAAACAGGTACATGTCCCTCACAGTAACACAATGTACATGAATGACACTATATAAACCTTAGTAGAGAAGTACATGATTACATGTGACAAGCACAGTGCTAAGTTGGCCTGTCCACACACATGCATTAGTCCCTAGACCTGTGAGGCATAGTACCAGCTTTCCAAATAGTTAAGTTTTACTAATTACAAATGTGCACTTTCACATCGCTAAACTTAGACTTCTCCTGCAGCACTTGTGATTCTTAATGTGTTGTTTAGAGTCTGTAACTAGATAGGTAGGAAATTCAGTTGTCACAGTGGTGAGTGTGTGTGTGTGTGTGTGTGTGTGTGTGTGTGTGTGTGTGTGTGTGTGTGTGTGTGTGTGTGTGTGTGTGTGTGTGTGTGTGTGTGTGTGTGATTGGTGGGTTCTAGTGACAAGTAAGTAATGCCTCAGTGACATATGTGCTATGTCTACTTCCACTTAGGAGAATAAATTTAGTTTTGGACACAGCTTCCTTTGCACTTAATCCCATTTTAACACAAACATCCTCTCTGCAATACACCGATGAGGTCATCTCAAAAGTGCACTTCCCCTTAAGAACCTGACTTTACCTGTGGCACTTGTGACTAATACTGTGCTCTAAATAGTCTAAATAGAGTCTGTGACTAAATAGATAGGAAGTTCATGTTTCACAGTGATGAACTTGTGTGTGTGAGGCAAGTTCTAGTGACAAGTAAGTAATGCCTTACAGTCAAATGTGATGTGTCAACTTCCACTCAGGAGAATAAATTTGACTTTGCACATGACTCCTTTTGCACTTTACCTGACTTTTAATATAAGTATCCTCACTGCAACACACTGCTGAGGTCATCAACTCAAAAGTACACTCTCTACACTTAAAAGTCAGACTTCTCCTGTGGTGTTTGCAGGTATAACTGTATTCTTTAGATTGCGCAGCTAGACAGGTAGGAGGTTCAAATCTCACAGCAGTGAATTTGTGCATGTGTGGCTGCAATATTAGGTAAAGATGTACTGTATCAACTTCCAGTCATGGGAAAAATTTAACTTGGGTGAGTATTCCACCATCCCTTTATCCCACTTTTACCACAGACATCTTCTCTTTAACACATTGATAAGGTTATTATGTCAAAAGTGCACTCTCTCTCCTTAAGAGTCAGACTTCTCCTGTCACACTTGAGGCTAATGCCATGTTCTTTAGATTCTCCTAATTAGATAGGTAGAAGGTTCAAATCTCACAGTATTGAACTTTGGTGTATGTGGCTGCAGTAGCAGATATATAAAGCTTCCTGAATAGACTTGCTGTACCAACTTCCAGCCATGGAAAAAAATTAACCTGGGTGAGTATTCTAGTATCACCTCATTCAACTTTTACCACAAACATCTTTTCTGTAACCTACTGATGAGGTCATTATGTCAAAAGTGCACTCTTTGCCCTTAAGAGTCAGACTGCTTGCAGCCAGTTATTTGTTCAACTACCGATTGTGTAATTAGATAGGGTGTTCAAATCCAACCTTGGTTAAATAATGTGACTGTGTATACTGCCATGTACAGTTGTGTCTGTGACTACACTCCTTATATAAACCTTTACTTCGGAGATGTATTTTTTTACTGCTCGAAGACTACTCTATTAATTTGATTTATTCCCAGGCAATACTCAGTTTTGGAAGCACAATGGTTACATCATGCTATCAAAAATTAACTACAGCACAATTGTAGTATGAGCTATCTGTGGCACTGCCTGTTAATACTGTGCTTTCTAGACAACATAAGTAGAGAGAGAGGTTTGAATCCAGTAATGTCTGGCTACTGTGTGTTTGTCTTGCCATTCTCCATGTAGAAGGCACCTAATGCATGTAGTATGTGGAGTGTTACCATGCACTTGAACCACCTTCTTACCTTTTAGATGAACATCAACATATTAAAGAACAGTGATGTCATCCATTCAAATGTGCACTATCAAAATTGTCAAACAACATCTCATGTGGCACTTGTGATTCAGGAAGTATTCCACACCTAGTTTGTTCAAATTCAGCCATTACTCCTTAGACTCAGTTGTTTCAGTATGACTGTGAATGTACATGCATGTAACAATGTTGTCATCCAGCTATCTGCTATGTACACTTATGGCTCAGGATTCCTAGTACAACAATTTATGCTCATTTTTTACACATAAATATATTAGTGGATAATGATGATGCCATAGGATGACAGTTAACTTTCCCTTGAGAACTACTAATGCTTTTCCTGTGGCTTGAGGACATCAGACAATGTTCTGTATGCTGCTGCCTTAGTCATGCATGTGTTGGAATCCATATTTATACATACATGTGCATGATTTCAATTCTCTTGTGACAGTGACAATGGAATCATGCATCACTTGTGTTTGAGAATGACCAGCAACAGGCAATATAGTGTAAGAAAGAGACATATACGAACAGCCTTTTAAAGAAATTAGAGGCACACATATCCCTTGCAGCAATAACATGATGTCACAGCTTCAAATACCCAAATATCTCACAAATGTAGCAATGGTTGCATTGTTGTGCATTCATTCTATACAATATCATGTAGCTTCTGTCATTACATAGTTAAGTGCTCAAGACACTCACTGACTGACTATAAGCATCGTGTGTCCTAATGCTGTTATGCATGAATGATATCCACGACTATGTGTACAATTTCAGTGGGAAAACCTCCCCCATCCATCTTATTTCACAGATGTTGTTTGCAACACAATCATATGATGTACTGACTTCACATAAGTGGAGTGCCACTGTTATGTTAAGACTTCCATGGTGGTGCATGTCATTCATGCACATGTTGTTGGTCAGCAGACTTACATAGCTTGCTGTCAATTGCAGTAAAGGACAACATTCTATGAATGTATTGACATTACATAAACAACACTGCATAGTTATTCTTCTCAATTTTTACTTTAGGGAAAGAAATATAAAGCCATTTTGCAATATCTTGTCAGTGGAACAGTGGTTCTGTGAATGCCATGGTTTGACTGCTCCTGTGCCATGTGTATTCAGTAATGACTTGTATAGCATATTAACAAAGATAGAGTGTGTTTCAATTTTGGGACAATGTTGTTGTACAAAACAACAGGAATAGCTTACTTGGCTAAGAAACATTGATATTGTACTGCTAACAGTTGTGTGAACATTAACATTGTAACTCCCCTGTCACTATTTGACACAATCTAATTGTACAAATTATAGTCAAATATCCTTTTTTACTTCACAGATCAGTTTCATTTATTTGTGACAAGATCCATTGCTATGTTTTGTGACAGAGTGGTATGATAGACAAGGGTCTGAATCTGGTAACATCTGTCTGCTGGATAACTGTGTCAGATAGGAGTGGCTTAGGCAAAGAAAGTATTTATGGCCTAGTTAGAAGGCAATATTTTTAAGGCATCACCCTCCAATGTAGGGGGATCCATGCCCATTACAATAGGGAAGTGCTGTAAACCCTTCAAGTATGTTTGTCATTACACACACAATATGTCTATTTCTGTGGTGTCACATATTGATACACATGTTCAGATATCTGCCGTGGAATGTGTTTGAGTCTATATTGAAATAAAATGGGCGTCCAGAAAGCTGGATAGTAGAGAATGAAATTAGCCAACTATTCATACACATACAAAGCAAGGGCTGATAAAAACAAAATTTATTATTAAAACTAAGCACCTTCATTCTAAAATCAAAACAGACATCATTTTGTCAATCAAACATTCAACCTTATTTAAATACCAAATTAATACAAAATCCTATCAGTCATAAAAAGACATAAATTAATAAAAAACTCTTATCTTTTTAAAAGACCAAAAATGCATTAATTATAAAAATCTAACGGAAAACATAATCTTAAGTACATATAAGATAACCATCCATAAAAGCTTTCATCAGCTTAACATTGAACTCTAAACTTAAGCACATTGTGTATTAAAACAGCATCATTCAGTCCAGGTTTTTGTGTAGCATTTAGACAGAGTTGCCACATTAATTCCTTTTGTTTAAGCAAAACTTGACTATCACATCCTCTCTCAAGACCACTAATTCTACATTACAAGAAATACTAATCTTTTAAACAACTGACAAATTTTTAGATTGCTTAAACAAAGCATTAATATGCTTGCCTTTTTAATGTCATATAAATGTTCATAAATTCTTTCAGCTGGTGAGTTGTTTTCCCTATATCAAAAGCTGAACATGATATACAGGTAGATAAATATATCACCAGTTTTGAATTTCAACAACATCTTCCTGGGCAAGTTATAACCCTATTGAATCTCTCAATGCAAACATAGGGACCCTCGTTGATATAACATCAATATTTGCAATGCCTACATTTCACCATTTTAGAATGTATTACATTCCCTAAATTTGGGCTGGTGTGTTCCAATATATATTTAACATTTTTTTCTCTAATATATGTCATTTTCGGGGTCTCTCATAGGTTCATAGGTTCATACTAGGCTATCTGCCCTAGGGCATTTATAAGCCTAGCCAGAATGTGTTTGGCTTTCGCCACCCATTTTAAATTTATTTTGCTATGCCCTTTTTCGAGGTTAGTATACTGTGCCTCTGTCTAACAGTGACACAGAAGTGATACCCGGGGTAAACCTACAATCTCCCATCCACTCATCAAGATTCCTCTTGAAGAAAGTCAATGAGGGACTCTGCCTAACCTGGACTGGGATTTTATTCCAGAGTGAAGGGAGCCTCTGGGTTATGAATCTGTCCCTCCAGCATGTCCTATTTATTTCAGTGCTGAGGTTCAAGTCTCTCGGCGTAGCTCGATGGGATTTGGATTTTCTGAGGTGCAGCATGTCCATTAATTCCCGGTTGGACATGGCTTTATACGTCAGGCACAGATCGCCTCTGAACAGGCGGTATGCCACTGAGTAGAGCTGGAGTTTCTTTAACCGGGCAGCATATGGCATCTGTTTGAGCCCTTTGATCCTCTTGGTGAGGTACTTTTGGGGTCCTTCCAGTTGCTGTAGGTGTCTGGTAAGGTACATCCCAAAAGGGGCATTGTACTCAATTATGGGCCTGATGAGGGATGAGTAAAGAGGCACGATGACCTCCCCTGACCTAGATGTGAATCCCTTCATGATTAGGTGGGCTATATAAAATGTTTTTCTAACCACTTTGGCCACGTGGTTGTCAAATGAGAGATTGCTATCAACTTGGGTCCCCAGGTCCCTAATTACTTCTTCTGTACTTAATGGATTACCACCTATGTGGTAATTTGTGGGCACTTTGTTTTGCCAAAGGGATGACTATACACTTTTGGCATTTAGCTTGAGGCCATGGCTCTGGCACCAGTTGTCTGTTTCTATGAGGCCCTTTTGGAGGATGCTTGTGTCAGCTGGAGAGTCAATTATGGCACCCAGTTTGCAGTCATCTGCGAACTTGGTCAGCCACAGTCCTTCCGTGTTGGCCTGTACCTCCGAGAAATATATACCGAACAAGAGAGGTCCCAGGACTGACCCTTGTGGGACACCACTTGTAACTGGTTTGGAGTCTGACATGGCTCCAGCAATTCTAACCATGTGGGTTCTGTCCTTGAGCCAGTTTGCAATCCATCTAGTGACATAGGGGTTTATATTTAAGCTGGTGAGCTTATCTATAATGCCCGAGTGGGGTATTGTATCGAAGGCTTTTGTGAGGTCCAGGTAGGCTGTGTGGACCACCTTCCCCTCGTCAATGGCCTTGGTGACTGTTTCAAAGAAATCAACCAGGTTTAAGAGGCAGGACCTGCCCTTAACAAAGCCGAACTGGGTAGGATCCAGTGTCTGTAGGTCCCCAATATCTTTATTTATGAGGTCCATGATGATCCTTTCCATAGCTTTGCAGACCAAGCTAGTCAGGCTTATGGGGCGATAGTTTCCAAGATCCGTTGAGGCACCACCTTTATGGAGAGGGACCACTGTTGCTGTACACCACTCTTTGGGCACATATCCTGTAGTAAGGCTGAGATTGAACAGTAGTTTTATGTTTGGGTTTAGCTCTTCTTGGAGTTCATGTAGGGCGCAGCCGGGACACCGTCTGGTCCCATTGATGCTGTGCTTTTGCTTTGGAGAGGCGGCTCTTACCTGAGCATCTGAGATGTCAGGGGCAGCACTCTGCTGGGATAGATATTTGCCCTTTTGGTGGGGAGAAGTTTGCGCTGAACCTGTCAGTTAGGATGTTGGCAATGTCTGTGGGTTCAGTGTATTTTTTGTCATTTTGGACTAATTCTGAGCATATCTGGGAATTACCATCCAGGTTCCTAACATAACTAAAGAAAGCCTTGTGATTATCCTTAGTGTCCTGTGCAATTTTTCTCTCGAAGCTGGCCTTAGACAATTTTATGAGTGCCCGTAGTTTTTTGCTAATACTGATCAGTGATGCCTTCCCTTTTTAGCATATGAGTTTATAAATTCTAGGAACCTTTGGGCTAGGGTGTTGGAGCTAGAATAATGCTCCCAGTCTATATTTGGGTAGTTGAAGTCGCCCAATATAATGGTGTTTGGAGAGACCTTCATATTTTCCAGTGTTCTCAGAAAGGCCGAGTGGGGTTCCTGGGTTTGGGAGGGTGGTCTGTAGCAGGCTATAAACTGGAAGGCAGTTTTACCCACTGTTAGTTGCACATGGATAGTCTCTGATGCTTCGTGCTTTGCCACCAACCTGGAGGTGTGGGTATCTTTGATGAATATCGATACTCCCCCTCCTTTTGTGGTTCGGTCCAAGTTTTGGGGCTGAAAAGCATGGTATGAGGTATAACCTGGTAGTGCTGGGGTGCTATCGGGAGCCCTGAACCAGGTTTCTGTTACTGCACAGATATCGATGTTCTCCATGCTAAAGAGAGTTTCGAGTGCGTGCATCTTGAGGTTTAGACTTCTGGCGTTGAGTAGCATTACTCTTAGTTTCTTATCCCTTGTGATACCTATGGAGGTGGGTTTGTCTTTTGAGCCTTGCCTAAAAAAGGCACTATGGGGGTAGCAAGAGCCTTTGCCAATATCTGAAAGCCCAGGGGTGACAGGTGCAAGCTGTCCCTAGTGAAGCATCGTGGCTTGTCGAGCATATCATCCCAAGCTGACAGGCACTGGATCCCCTTTGAATGACACCAGTACTTAAGCCAATTGTTGAAATTGATCATCTTGTCTTCATATTGTGGCATCATTCTTGGTGAGGGTAAGATGCTACTCAAGGTCAGGGTCATACCGGCCTGGGCTACATGCTCAGAGAGCTCCTTTATGTCTCTTTTCATGTAGTCTAGGGAGGTACGTCTCAGGTCATTCACACCAGCATGGACAATGACTGAGTCATATTTGTACTTGCCTTGGAGTGACCTGAGTGTTTGTGTTATGTGGCGGATCCTAGCGCCCGACAGGCTGCTCACCGTGACCCTCTCCTTGTTCAGCCTGGTGAGCGGGACGTCAGTGTGCCTGATGATAGAGTCACCTATTACAAGTGTATCAGGTGTGTTGTTTAGTCTTAAGGGCTGTGAATGTTCGGCACACTGGCTTTGTGAGATATGTGCTGCACGTGTTTTGTTTTGGGGTAGCGGTTGCTTGGGTGTCTGCTTTGGAGGTCTCTGCTGCTTAGGCAGATCTTTATTTAGAGCCTCTGAGTATGTTTTTGTGTGATTATGTGTTTGGTTTGCTGTCGTGGTAGGTCTATGTGAGACTGGAATTGTAGTGAGTGTGGTTTCCTTCTCCTCCTGACTGGTTATGCCAGTACTGAGTTGAGAGAGCTTAGCCTCCAGTTTGGCTATATGGTTGCATCTCTCACATGTGTTGGAATTTGTTGGGAGGAGGAGAGGGTTGTCTGTGTACATGAGGCAGTTGTAACATTGCCTCAAGATTCCCAGATTCACCAGTTGGACTGGAGAGGAGATTGACAACTGACCTTTGGACATGCTAGAATAATATTGGGAATTCCTTAATAATTGAAAACAAGGGCCAGTGGGGAGTGAGGGTGTAGTGCTTTTAATTTTTAGTGCTGACTTATATAATTGCTTTAGCGAGCAAGTTCCAGGTAACTTAAGTGCAATGTGTTACAGGTAACTTAAATGCAAAAACGACAAACAGTAACTTTCTTTCAAGTGAAACAAGGAAATAAGTACAGTAAGCAATGCAGATATCACTAGTGATCCACAGAAGCGCTGAGAAGCCGCGTATTAGGTGGAATTAGCGTTCCAGGGAAATAACAAGCAAACAAACAACAAGCATATAAACAAAGCTAGATTCAGCAGGCCTGGATCTAGTCTATGCTACAGCAAACAAGGTGTACCAATTTCAGTAAGATACAGTTCAAATATTCAGGCACTATAAACCTTTAACCAGAAATTCCCAGCTCAGAAGGGCAGAGTCCAGCATCTTCTCCCACAGGAGTGCAGACCACGAACCTTCTTAATGTAAAATAACTGACCTGAAGCCCAAGTGCTTAAACCAGAACTAATACACTTTAAGAGTAACAGACACTGGGCTCTCAATCTGCAGTTCCCAACTTATAAGGATGAAAGCTACCTGTCCTGCCACCACAGTGCATGCCACAAACCTTCCTAATGTAAAACAACTGGTCTGAAGCCCAAGTGCTTAATCCAAAAGACTTAGAATGATAGCTACACTTTAATCAAGTTACTACCAAGCAGTAATAAATACAATTGAATACTTTAGAGAATGCCTGGATTAGTGCTCAAGTTACACAAACAAAGCTAGATCCAGCTGGCCCGAATCCAGTCTATGCCACAGCAAACAAGGCGCACCAACTTCAGTAAGAAGCAGTTCAGATATGCATGCACTATAAGCCTTTAACCAGAAGTTCCCAGCTCAGAAGGGCAGAGTCCAGCCTCTCCTCCCACAAGAGTGCAGAACACGAACCCTCTTAATGTAAAATAACTGGCCTGAAAGCCCAAGTGCTTATACCAGAATTAATACACTTTTAGAATAACAGACACTGAGCCCTCAATCAGCAGTTCCCAACCTAGAAGGATGTAAGCTACCTGTTCTGCTACTACAGTGCAGACCACAAACCCTCTCAGTGCAAAACAACTGGTCCGAAGCCCAAGTGTTTAAACCAAAAGGCTTAGAATGAGTTACACCAAGCAGTAATAAATACAATTGAGTACTTTTAAGATGATGCAAAAGTAAAATAAAGTAGGTAGAAACACAAGTACAGTAAAAGCAGATGAAATTTTTTTTTTTTTTTTTTCTGAACAAGTGCTGAGATCAAAGAAACAGATTTGAGTGCTGAAACTAGAAAACTGGCTAGTTATAAGAAAAAAAAACTAAGCTAGAAGGCTTCCCTCCAACACAGAAGGGCTTGGGCTAACAAAAGTTTATATTCAGAGGGAAATATAGCTTTCCACATATTGTTTAGTATTGATTTAAGTAATGGGGATTACTTATTGTATCCTATCACCAGCAGCCTCGATTTTTCATTATTTTCCCTAATCTTTACTTTGTTTGTAATATTCCCCTCCCAGCCTATCATCTTGTCATATTTGTTATGAGGAATCAGGGCAAATCTTCTGTCTCTTTTCCCCTTAAAATCTCTTCCTTCGTTTTTTTTTTTTTTTAATAAGGAGTCAGGATAGTCTCTGTCTTTAAACATCCCTATTAATTTTTCTAACTCTCCAAAGAAAAGCTCATCCTCAGACACTAGTCTAGAAAGATGTATAATTTGTCCTTTCACTATGTTATTTTTCTGTTGCTGTGGATGACAACTATCATACTGCAACAAAAAGTTCAAATGCTTTTCTTTCTGAAAAATGTTAGGGACATACTTGCCTTCCTGTCTTTCTTTAGAAATAGTAATATCAAGATAGTTAATACTGTAAAAATTGTAACTACAAATAAACTTCAAAAAATATCTTGAATGATTTAAGTAGTCAACAAAATCCAATATGGATATAATATCACCATTCCAAAAAATAAAATACCTTTTTGTGCTGCAAGTCTGGTAATATGAAGTTGGCGTAGGTTGTGGCACATCTTGTGCCCATTGCTAGCCCTGTTATTCTGCTTCAAAATATATGTAATTATTCCATAAAATTAACTTTAAATGTTCATAGATGACTGGAATTTCCCTACTGAGTTTATCTTCATCTTGTAATAGTATTTTATAAAAGTGTTGCAACCCTACTTCATGAGGTATAACCGAATGCAAGTTAATCACATCAGTATTAACAAGTAATATATTTTCTTTGCATGCAGTGTTATTCAATAACTGTAGCAAGTGCCAAGAGTCCCTTAAAATTCATTGTTCTTATACTACCAAATATTTACAGTGGAAATCTACATATATAGCCAATGGTTCTATCTTAAGGTTATCTTATATGTACTTAAGATTGTGTTTTCTGTTAGATTTTGATAATTGATGCATTTTTAGTGTTGTAATAAGATGAGTGTTTTTATTAATTGATGCCTTTTTATGATTGGTAGGATTATGTATAAATTTGGTATTTAAATAAGGTTGAATGTTTGATTGATGAAACTCTGATGTTGTCTGTTTTGATTTAAGGATGAAAGTGCTTAGTTTTGATAATAAATGTCAGTTTTTATCAGCCCTTACTTTGCATGTGTGTGAATAGTTGGTTAATTGCATTCTCTACTATCCAGCATTCTGGACGTCCATTTTATTTCAATATAGTGTTCTTTTGTTATTGTGCTTATTTTATTTTACATGTGTTTGAGTCTGGCAAGATGCAAATGTTGTGTGCCATTGATTGTTCGCAGGCATTACTTAATTTCCAAATAAGAATGCAATGTATTGCATGTTTTCCTCCAAACATTTATGTATTACTATAAATGTTTTTTTACACTGTACAGCATTATAGGACATGAGGTCTTACATAACATTTCTTACTATATGGTATGATGCCAGATTATCATAAAGTGAGATTGTGCTATGTTAGGACCCTTTCTTGTGTATCTGATTTTTTTTTTTTACATGATGTTATGGCAGTATTCGCTGTAATGTCCTGTGAGCATGCCCAATATAATCATGTAGTAGATGCCTCCATTTACAAACATAGACTTTGAACTACTGCAATGTCATTAGATCTTTGTTGTCATTTGTCACTAGTGTATTTTGAGTGTTACTATATTACTGTTAATGATGTATATGAATATAAAACACATGACTGTCTAATACACATGTCAGGGTATCAAGTGACAACAATGTAAATCTCATTCCTTCTTGTTTATATAGGATGAAGTGGGGAATACAGCAGTAGCGTCAGTTATCACATACACATTTCCTGTACATACATGTTGTATTCAATAACTGCAGTCTATGCGAATAGCCACTAATGTATCAACTGTCCTTGCTAACTGTTAATTCAACTCAGCATATCAACATCAATGTCACATTTACTTTCCTTTCATACAATGTTACACTGTGTCCTTCTCACATCTGTTTTTAGCATGCCCATTTTTAGTTATGTACATGGGTTAAGAATTGGAAACAGGATTATTTATTATTACATCAGTATGGACATCTTTCTGTTTAAAATGCTTCTTTGTGACATAATCACATTTGAATGATTCATAGGTTTATAGGTGTGTACTAGGCTAATGGCCCTTGAGACTTTACAAGCCTAGCCCATAGTATTACCCTGGCATTGTGCCACCCAATCTTATTTCCCAGTGCCTCTGTCGAGTAGAGTCACTGGAGTGATCCCCAGGGTGAATTTTCTATTTCCTATCCACTCATCAAGATTTCTCTTAAAGAGGGCCAGTGAGGTGCTCTGTTTGACATGTATGGGAAGTCTATTCCATAGCATAGGCAGTCTTTGGGTTATGAACCTGTCCCTCCAGCACATTCTGTTGAGTGTGGTAATGATGTTGAGGTCTCTGGAGAATGTGGTGCGGAGGGATTGGGATTTCTTTAGATGTAGCATTTCTAATAGAGCTGGGTCAGACATGGCTTTGTAAGTCAAGCAGAGATCGTCTCTAAGTAGGCGATATGAGACAGAGAATAGTTGGAGTTTTTTGAGTCTGTCCATATAGGACAAGTGTTTAAGGCCTAAGATCCTCTTTGTGAGGTACTTTTGTGGCCTCTCCAGTTGTTGGGGGTATCTAGTGAGGTACATGCCAAAGGGGACGTTGTACTCAATGACTGGCCTAATGAGGGAAAAGTAGAGGGAGACAATGACCTCTTTCTTCCTAGATGCAAAACCCTTAATAATGAGATGTGCCACATAGAAGGACTTTCTGACCACTGCAGCAATGTGGTGATCACAAGAGAGCTTGCTGTCAACCTGTGTTCCCAGATTTCTTATAACACCATCTGTGTTCAGTGGACTACCATCGATGTAGTAATTCATGGAAACTGGGTTTTTCCCAAAGGGGATGACGACGCACTTTTGGCATTGAGCTTAAGGCCATGGTTCTGCCACCAGTCATTGGTCTCAGTGAGGCCTTTCTTTAGGATGTCAACATCACTTGGAGAGTTAATAGCTCCCAACTTGCAATCATCTGTGAACTTTGTCAGCCACTGTCCCTTCGTGTTGGCCTGAATTTCAGAGAAGTAGATACCAAACAGGAGAGGACCCAGGACCACACCCTGCGGAACTCCACTCGTGACTGGTCGGCAGTCTGACTTGGAGCCAGCTACTTTCACACTGTGGGTTTTGTCTGTGAATTAACTGAAAACATTTTCTCTATCTACCCTCCCCTCATACTGATGTCTGGAGTAGTAACAATGTATTCTGTGTATATTCTTCCCATTTGATGTTCCCTGTATCTTAATTGTTGTACTCAAGTTGTCTTTACCTTATATAAGCTGTCTGTGCATTCTTGCATAATAGGTTTGTTTACTGGCAAGCAGATTTGCTTACACTGTGTGTTCATGCTTCCTTGTGCCGTTTCATGTCCAGCAACACTGCTGCTGGTGACAAAATGGTGCTTGGAAACTTGCAAGCATAATGAGCAGCATGCATAGTCAGTGAGCACTGGTGTGCATCATGCTAAAGCAGTGTAATAGTGTAGGCTTTGCATGAAGCCTATGTGATTGTTAATGAATCCCAGGGATAGTGCTATAAAGTGTTTATAATCTGCCTCTGATATAGGACTCATATTCAAAAGTGCTGGCACAATTAGATTATCTGGAAAGTATACATTATCTACTTACTAAGGATTGACTATGAATTAATACCCTATACTGCAAGTAAATGATGCTTGCTTTGTTGACAAAGGCTAGATAAGTTCTAAATTAGATACTAGTCATTAGTAGCAACATATAGCTATTTATATTTTAGAGTGTCATCTGCATGTAATCTGTCATCTGGGCAGTGCATTGGTGCAGTGATCAGCATTGTCACCTTACAACAAGAGGGTCTCTGGTTCAGTTGTTGGCTTGGGTGCCTTCTCTGTGGAGTCTAAATGTCCTCCCTGCATTTGCATAGGCTTCCTCCAGGTACTCTGTCTTTTCCCCACATTCCAAAGACATGAACCTGGAGCGTTTCTCTCTGGGTCTACACTGAAAATAGGCAGTGGCCTAGTCAGACTTTCCCAATCAACAAATGTTAAATAAATAATAAAATAAATAAATGTGCTATATTTCATAGCACTATAAAACATTTTTACAAGCTGTGCAACATGTTCCTTTTCACCTGAATAAAATTCTTGTTAAAGGGACAACCTCAGGTAACCTGTAAATGGTTCATCTCCCAAACCCCTGCTTACACTTATCAAGGGTATCAGAACTTGTCAGAGATTTGGAATGCATGGCTAGCTTTAAAAAGGCCCTTGTGGTTGTTAGCCTGGTAAACACCTATGAACATACGAACCTCTGATTTTTAGTGCTGAGAAGATTGAAATATTTGGGTCTGCATATTAAAAATACATGAAATATATATATTTAAAAAAAACATACACACACAAATCTAAGGATGTGTAGAAGGTGGCCTACATCTTATAAAGTTTATCACAAAAGATATCATAGAGGTCCAGCTTCTAAAAGTTTAATTTGCTGAAAGCAGGTTTGAGTTTACTGGATTATAGCAGATTCTTTCTCACTCTACTCTTTTCTTCTGCATCATTTGCTAAACAAAGATGTGATGTGCACATGGAGAAAAGAACAGGAATTAGCATTCCAAAAGTACAAATAAAAAATCATTACTTACAGAGAGTAGATTTTTTAATATGATGCTGCAGGTTACGCCATCTGACATCCCATGGCTGCATGCTTGTTCAGGAGACCTGTGCAGGTAGGTGCGTTATGCTTCTGAACAGTGACACATTGTAGTGTCTGTGATTCAAAAACAATGTTTTGTGCATATCTGGGAGGCTTCCATTTTACTCCTGTGAAAGTACCACTGTTTTCTTTTTTTTTTTCCAAATATTTTTATTAAGAATAAAAAAAATAAATATAACACTTCATAACAGAAAACAAAAAAAAGAAATTTTTGAACAAATTAACCACACAAGTATAAAAATGTCATAACAATAAGTCAAAACAGCATAAAACTACTTACAAAGGTGTCTGCTTTAAACAAAATAATTGTTAGTCTTACGGAATATAATTCTATTTCACATCATGTTACAATCTGTTTTCTCAAGTATATCTATAACTTTTAACCAGGAGTTGTAGTACAAAGTGATTCTATCAGTTCTTGTCTTGATAGTAATCAATTCCAGATAAGATACATTAAGTGCAATATTTTTGAATACTTTGAACCAAGGAGAAGTCTCACTCTTCCAGTTCATAGTAATTACTTTATGTACTATACCTAATAAAGTCCATATAAGTGAATATTTTATTTAATTATTTATTGACATTTGTTTACTTGGATAGTTCACTGGGCCAAGCAGAGCCCATTTTCAGTGGAGGCACAGGGAGAAAAGCTCCAAAAGAAACATATTAGGAATGTATAAAATCAAACAGCATAAACTTATTACAAAGTAACCCACTACAGTTTATATAGTAGTATAGGTAAACATTATGTCAACTGCTTGCATACATAATTTTTGCAGTGGTTCTAAGCTTAACTACACTACAACATTATTAGTAGCTAAGGTAAAGGAGTTATAGGATATAAGAGAACAAGTGAGAAAAGTATAAAAACGAAGAGGGGAAAGAAATAGGTAGCGTAAAAGACAGGCCCCTGGATTTACTAAACTTCCATGCAGGACTAGCTTAGTCCTTCACAGAAGCACCCGTTTAGGAGCAGGATGGCAGCGTGCCATGCATATTATTAAGGCACGCTGCCCGAGATCTTAGGCTTACATGGAGCATGTACGAGTGGAGGGGGACTGTCTGAGAGCAGAGCTCTCGGACTAAACATGCCCCTGCAATGTAGAACAGGAGAAAGGGATAAGGAATGAGTGAGACCGCTCATAGGTGTCCGCATATCCCCACCAACAGTTCCCCATGTGTACAACAGCAGCAATACATAAAAATAAAATGAAGAAACCCGTTTGTATTTTTTTAAATATCCAATTAAAGCTAACCGTAGGTGCACGGGTGTGCCCATCACTTAGCTACATTTAAAGCAGCTTAAAAGGCTGAAGAGGATAACAAGGAAGATATATACAAATTAAACAGCATAGCAATAGTGTAGTGGGCAGAGCATTCACCTTATGAGCAGGCATTCCCGGTTTGAGTCCCATTGCAGCACATTTCATTTTCTATGGCAAAGCTCGTTATGACCAATATTTTTGTTGCAAAACCCACTAAATAACATATATTTATGAAGTGGAGTACTGCAGGAATTGCACATGTGAAGTGTCACTGTCATAATGAATAATGCACTAGTAAGCAGGTTTAAGCACAAATAAGCAGTAGAAAGCATATTTAATCAGTAGTAAATGAGCTTAAGCCTGTTTGCATGGCAGTAAGCAATGTGCGCACAGGTGAAGCAATATTGAAGCTAACACTCTGTAAGCATCATTAAGCAGAGGTTAGCAGTGCTTGCCGCCATGCAAACCCGCTTACAGCTGCTTTAAAGTGCTTTAATCACTCTGTATCCAATGGCCCGTGTTCTGCCCAGCAACAAAATAAACAACCTCTGGAAGCCTTGAACCGTGTACACTACAGTCACAGTAATTAACCACTAAGCCATCATAGCAGTACATAAGATTGAGGTTTCAACAAACAAATCCTCACCATAGAAAAATCAAACTGAACATGTGAAAGGAATCTATGTACAGTGTGATGTTGTATAACCCTCTACATAACATAAATATGTGAACTGGAGTACTGCAGTAAGGCCAGATGTGAGGTGTTATTGTAATAAAGTGTTGAAGTCCCCAAGACCCCATACAGTGTACATACACATGAATCATGGATACTAGACACATATATAACATGTAACGAATAATAATTCAATGCCAAAAGGAAAATATAATTTAAATTATATATGAAGCAACGCTAAGCATTGCACAGCTCAGCTTAGTTAGTGTAAGCAATGTGTAGGCTGGCTATCTAAATCTGCCCAGTGGTATACCCCTTTAAGCAATGCCAAAATTAGGTAAGCAGGTGTGCCCATAGCTTAGCCTTTTCAAAACCGTCCAATCACGGAAAAGTGTGGAAAATTGGGTGTATTTAAACCCCAGAGGTGCGAATGCTTCCAATAACTGGTTGCAGCTCCCTACTGTAGGCAGAATGGCTGGAGTTGGGGAAGGCACTCGATTTCGTGTGCAGCACTGGGACATACAGGAGTCTAGATTCATGGTATGGCTCCTGGTAAAACACCATGAGCAGAGACTACTGCAGGGCCAGTACCAGGGTTCCCAGTATAAAGTGGAGGCCTGGAACAGTCTCGCCCGTGACCTCACCAGTGTCACTGTGTCACTGGTATCCCCCGGACTGGTGAGCAGGTCAGGCATCACCATGCTGACCTGCAGTGGCAGAGGGGGGATCTCTTAGAGCAGTGGATCCAAGAATCAAGGCAGATGGCCAATGCCCCAGCACTAAGTACTCATTCTACTACATAGATAATGATTTCCTAGATTATGTATACAATGGATAGGGAATGGCTAAAATAGCACTGTATTTCCCTGACAGCTGCAGATGAGTGGGCTGTGCACCAGCAAACCCATGCTGCTAGGTTGCAAAGGCTGCGTCGCAAGGCAGGTTAGTAATAATCTTGCATGTACTGTCATAACAAATAAATATAACAGTTCTAGAAAGTGTTGTACCAGTATAAAAATGTATTGTGTATGGGATGTACTGAATAAACTAGACAATATGGCAGGAAGACTGTCATATAGGTTGTGTGCAAATAAAGGTGTAATATCTTGTGAATAACAGTATAACTCCTGGAGTGCTTGTGTACATTCTGCTTTCATATGTTGTTGTAGTGTTGCATTTTATAAATAGTACTGCAGTGTTACCCACACTGCTGAACGCAGATAAAATGCATAGGAAGCTCAGTATAACAATGTTGGAAGTACCAAGATGTCAGTCATATTGTACAACTGAGGGAGACTTAGAAAGAAAACATTGGAATGCTTCACACCAGTTCCCTGATAGCACAGTGTACTGTGATGGCAATTGTAATCTTTTTACCACACACAGCAGGGGTTTGAATCCCGGTAGTGGTAGTAAGTTGTATGCATAATCATACCCCACAACTGTACAGAGTTTGTGAGAATGTTCAGATAGAAAGCTGTATGCATAATTAGACCCAACTGTACAGAATTTGCTAAAATGTTCAGATAGTACACTGTAAGCATAATCATAACCATCAACTGTGCAGACTGTGGCAGAATGTTTAGGTAGTAAGCTGTATGCATAGTCATACCCCTCAACTGTTCTGATCTGTCCAGCATGTCCAGATAAATGGCCCAAATCTGCTGCCTGGTAACCTGCTCTCCTGACAAATCAGTGTGATGATCCAACAAATGTAGGCAGCTTTTACTGACATATAACTGATAGTCAGACCTGTACATAGTCAGAGAATGTATATGAAAACACACCTGTCATTGTGGCTTCTCACCCAAAGTGTATGACAGCAATTCTTAAAGTATGTTACATTAACACCTGCATCCTGTCAAGCCTTGACTAGAGTGTGTGCAATAACAGATTGTTAGGTATGTGTATAACATCAACATGGACTCTGGGAGTATGTGTAGAATTTGTCAGGTAGTGTTAACAAAGATTTTCTCCGCAGCTATAACAGGTAAGAGGTGTAGAATGTACGAAATAAAAAACCAAACGAAAAAACCAAGAATGAAAAAAACACAGCCCAGCAGTTCAGGACCCGTAATTAGCAGCTACTTAATCCAACTTGTTCCAACCAAGGTGAAATTACTGGCAACGGCCGAAAGGTCTTTGAAACAAACAGTCTTTATTGAAACACTTCTGAGGAAGTTCACAGTGAATAAAGTGAATGAAAGCGCTAATGTGGTGTCCCTACTTTTTCAGCAAGTTGGAACGATCCTAGCAGTTTAAAAGTGGATGTTATAGATGCGCACAATGTTGCTGAGTGATTTTCCTTGAAAAAGCCCGATAATATATGGGTGAAAGCACTTGGAGTAATTTTGTTTCAATAAAGACTATTTGTTTCAAAGACCTTTCGGCCATTGCCAGTAATTTCACCTTGGTTGGAACAAGTTGGATTAAGTAGCTGCTAATTATGGGTCCGGAGGTGTAGAATGTAGTACAACACAGTTCACTTACATACTTGTCTACAAGCATGGAATCAGGGAGTATGTGTAGAAATTGTCAGGTAGTGTTAACAATGATTTTCTCAACAGCTATACCAGGTAAGAGTTGTAGACTATAGGTACAACACAGTTCACTTATATACTTGTCTACAAGCATGGAATCTGGGAGTATGTGTAGAAATTGTCAGGTAGTGTTAACAATGATTTTCTCAACAGCTATAACAGGTAAGAGGTGTAGAATATACATAAGACACAGTCCACGTATATACTAATCTACAAACATACCATTGTACAACGTAAGGTCACTGGGTAGTGTAATAATACATGTAAGGGACAGATCACTGCAGTGACTAAAAAAAGTTGTGAAAACTACAGAGATATATTAGTTGTTAATTAACCTCTTTCTCTCACCCCCACCATATGTGCAACAATAACCTAATTACACATCTCAATGGGTACATGTACACTACAAACTTTTGTTGGTACATACATCCTATTGGTTTATAAATATTCACATTTTGTTCTATACATGTGCTATGTTAAAATACTCCCATATTGGTGGCCTGTTGCCATCAAGGAAACCTGCATGCTGTTATAATGGCCACTGTTATCCCATATATGCATGTGTTCTGCTCACTCTGCAACTGTTGTAAATCTGGTGTCTTGGGTTAATGGGAATACCTATGCATGCTGTTATAACTAATCTTGATTGCTGTTGACTATTACTAACCAATATCTTTCTTAAAACTGCAACACCATAGCTCATATGGGAAGGCCGGTCCCAGCGGACCCACCTGTCCCACCTCAGATGGCCATGACACCGGGCACCAGCACATCTGGGGCCCAGCCTGGGACCTCTTCCTCCATTGGCCCTGCACCACCTTCGGGTGGAACTGCCGCAGGGGATGGGGCTCGCCCCCCCGGAAGTGGGGACGGAGAGGTACCTGTCACCCACCGTCGGGTCCAGGCCGTGATGCGTAGAGAGCTCGACAAGGAGATTCAAGACCAGCTACGCCAGCTTGAGGGCTGCATGGCGCAATTAGAGGGTGAGCCTGCCCCTCCTACCCAGCCCCCACCACAGCCACCTTTGGGGCCGTGAAGGTGCAGTGGTGACTGCCCATGGGTGGGGACCTCAGTCCCACTTTTTCCATTTGGGGACTCATGGGCTTGCGACTTCCAAACACCCCTCCTTGTCCAAGGTGTTTACCCCCCACATGTGTCATATACCACCCATGTATGCATCTTGTTTGTCTTGTCTGTTAGCCTACCCAACCTACCTCCCCAAATAAACCTGCTGCCCCTCCCCAACATCCCACTTTCACCTGAAAAAAAAAAGGGTAATCTGTTCCCTCAAAAAAATGTCACCCCATACATAGCTGTCCATTTCGCACACATGTCCACTGGACACATGTAATCCAGTCTAATTGGCATCACAATGAATTATTGTTGTCCTCAACCCCACCCAAGGGTTTGAGTGTCCAAATCTAGCTCAAAATTCAGTGTATATGCACAGCTATTGCTGTAGAAGACATGGGTAGCTATGGACTTTCCCTACACCCTTCCTGCACATCCCTGGCTATTTTCCCTACTGTCTTTCCCTCCTTGTGCACATTTTTTCATCCCTTTCCTATCAACCCCTTTTTCTTTTCTTTTAAAGAAATTAGCATGGGGATAAGTGGGAGTAAGCACTTTAAGCAGCAGTAAGCTGGTTTAAGCCTGTTTGTGCAGGGGTAAGCAATGCCTACACACGTTGAGCAATTTAGAAGCTGAGTGTAAGAAACTGTAACCGGAAGTTAGAAGTGCTTACTTTTCACAAACACGCTCAAACCCGCTTACAACTGCTTTAAAGGGCCTTAATCACTCTGTATCCAATGGCCTGTGTTCTTCCCAGCAACAAAATAAACAGCCTCTGGAAGGCTCGAACAAAGGACCCTACATACCATAGACAAAGTGATTTACCACTAAGCCATAACAGATACACATAAACATGATGTTTTCAGAAAGATATCATCCAGCCCAGTCATGCAACAGTACAGGAAATGTATACCAACATCTAGATGTGTGTGTGTGTGTGTGTGTGTGTGTGTGTGTGTGTGTGTGTGTGTGTGTGTGTGTGTGTGTGTGTGTGTATGTGTGTAAATATCTTAATATCTAAACAGATACAACATATCTATATATGTAGACATATATATATATATATATATATATATATTTAGAAATATATACATATACATAAATATATATGAACATATATACATGCAAATGCCTACATCAACACATATATATGTCTACACCTATATGTCTACATATACACATCAAGGTACATATATGTACTCAGATATATATCTGTGTAGGTATATACGGACATAGTTATATATATGTAAGCAGATATATATATCTATATAGGTATATGTGGCCATACATCTGTAGATAGCAATGGTAGATTAACAAAAACAAATATGTCCACATGCACCATCAATGGGGTTGAGAGGCCCCAAACAATATACTTCTTGCACGAATTGGCATACCCTCCCACAGCCAGACACATCCACCCTGCAATACACTACCAAGTGTTGCAGATCCCATAACCAGGACATGTCATGACATGGGCACAAGATGTACTGTACATCCAGATACCTTAAGGCAGCTCACCCCTGATACACTCACATTTTGTAACAGCCTAGGTTATGTATGGTGCATCCCCCTTGACTCAAAAATACAGGGCCATATATCGCTATTACATACACTGGCCTCTGTAATGCATATGGGCACACATGTACTGTGTAGGTGAAGCCCACACATATATGGCCCCAGCCCCATTGTATGTGCATGGGGTACAACAGCAGTGGACTGCTGGCAGGCATGGCAGCATGGTATACGTATATGTGCATATGTATCTCTATCTGTATATGTGTAGACATATACTGCTCTGTATATGTATATATCTGGGTGTGTATATGCATATCTATGTACATATACACACCCAGCTATATATGTCGATATGTACATGTGTAATTATCTATATAGATATCCGGGTAATCATATGTACATATATATTCACCATATGTCCTGAACATGGGGTGTAGCCCTACCTCAGCGCCTATAGTCCCACCTTCGTAGTGCAAGGGGGTGTCAGGCATGTATAGCAGGTATATT
The DNA here is from genome assembly GCF_019279795.1 of Protopterus annectens. Classification (NCBI taxonomy): domain Eukaryota; kingdom Metazoa; phylum Chordata; order Ceratodontiformes; family Protopteridae; genus Protopterus; species Protopterus annectens. Next base: position 1,391,116,509 of record NC_056733.1, on the reverse strand, counting down.
AGCAGACTATTGCTACTGTAATAGGGATTGTCTGCACAGACATGGTGTGTGTGTGGGAGGTCACATCTGCTTTTCACATGTGCACCATTGGCTACTGACAGACATCCTAAGGACATCATAGTACAGTACTGCTGCAAGCATGTAATGCTCCTGTGGACTACAGCAGAGAAACCGACCAATAGATGTGGACATTCTGACACACTCTGTACAGTCCAGAGGTACACACAGAACCCCTTAGTGCAGAACATGTGGACCAAGCCTGACAATATGGATGTTAACAGCCATGTAGATGGGTATAACACATAACGACTGGTATACAGTTGCCCCCATAGGTTATGCATTCACACACCCCTGTCTGTCCTGACACATAATAACTGCTGGTACAGAGGTGTCATGGCCACATACTACCCACTAGTTATTGACGTACATCTGTACAGCATCCCACCTCTCTGTCTGGCATACATGACTGTTAAGTGAGGCCCGGCAGCAGTACATCTGGCAATTATCTGGACATGACACCTCACTGAGTAAGTACACTAAGCTGCTAGGCATGTAACAAGGCACTGTGCAGGCTACAGGTGGACTGGCTCAGCACTTGCCTAAATCTCCTAAAGGGAAATGCACATGGGTAACACATGACACCAAAGGCACCACACACTGCCCAGTCTGCAGATGACCCTACAGATGGGGAGTCCTCATAAACATACAACTGACATGGCAGGTATTAATACATGTAGGACAGTCATATCCGCGCACACCCTGTTAAACTAAAATTACTCCGAATGCAGTATAGCAGCAAGCAGCACTTACAGTCTGTAGTCAGGTCATGCACATCCCCCTCCTGTGTGTTGGCCTGTTTTCACAGTGTATGTTGTCAGTGGTAAATCCCCAATCCATATGCCAAACAACAGAATGAGTTCCTGCTAACAGTAAATGAAAAAGCCCAACACCAACATGATGTTCCTAGAAATTGGAGTGTGTTTCCATGCAATTGGCTATGGAAATGTTACTACAGCTGTTCCACATGCAATCAGCTAGGGGAGTGCTGCAATTCATGCAGAGGCCATCAGCTGATCATGAGCATTACTTAAAATACACATGCTGCTGCCTAAGCAAAGCAGGTGTAGGTCTTCACATCTACCAGTGAGGGAGTGAGAGAGGCAGACAAAGACAAGTCAGGGAGGGGTGGGAGAGTAAAACTTAAGCATGTTTGTGTCACACACCTACCAGCTCAGGCTATCAAACCCCTGACGACTATGTAGTGCTATCACAGTTCTATGCAGTTATTGAATGCGCCACATAGGTTACCTGTTGTGGATCCCTCAGAACATATATGTGATGGTGAGTGACATCTGCAACAGGGATCTGGTAGCTATATGGTAGGTGAAGTACATGTGCCTGTCTGCATGAACAGGTGCCAGCATCAACACAGCCACACTCTCACAGGGACGCACACACATTGACTCACTTAGCAGGGCCAGGATTGCAACTCATCACTAGTGAGATTGCCACAACACATTACTGTGCAGGTATCACATGCACTACATGGGCCATATGGAGGTTATATGGGCAAAGGGTATGGGGAGGTGTCTGACATCAGACAGCATGCTTCAGTATGCCAATGGGGGTTGTAGTGAGTGTGGATGTGATCATACGCATCATACAACACACACACAAACACACAGGGTGCCAGAACTGACATGCATGGGTGCATGTCTGCATGGGTGTGTGGTGGTCGACTGTGCCAGACAGCTATACAAGGCTAGGTGATGGGTATACCTTGGCATCAGGCCACATGACAATGGTCTGCATTGTGGCTCAGGGCTGTAGTTTCTGCATTTGCCCACACAGGTGGATATTGTAACCACCATCCAGTCACCTGGGGGCTATTGCATGTGGCCAATGCTGTGTATCGCTTGCCATGTATGTATTCCATAGTCCATGACATGGATGGTGTCTGGGATGTGCACCCCTCCCACATGCATGTACAGTGACATGTGGAACTCTACCTGGGGTGTCTGGCCCATGTTGTGTACACAGATAATCATCAGATGTGCCAGTCTTGACCACCTGTGGCGGACACTGATAATGGACAGCAAGTTTACCCTGCACCTACATTGATAACATGCTAATGGCATTCCTTGGTGTCAGTGACATTTGTCCATACAGGGCATGTTTTCAGGCATAATATGTCCTTTGTGGGTCACATGTGATGGCACCACAGGTGTTGCAGGTGTCCAGTGGGGAACATGGGGAAGGTGCACTGTCTGCATGTACGTGCCTATTTGACAGATGGACAGGGTGCCATGTCCTCTGTAGCCCACTGCAATCACTCCATAGTTACTATCAGTGCCCAATATGCAGTGTACTGCCCACATATTGGCTGTTGTCTAGGCATGTGTGTGTGTGTGTGTGTGTGTGTGTGTGTGTGTGTGTGTGTGTGTGTGTGTGTGTGTGTGTGTGTGTGTGTGTGTGAGACATGGGTTGAGAGTGTGCTCTGGGTAATACTGGGGTTGTTGACTGTGATTGCCTGGCTTTGATGTCACATGTGTGGGTATGGAGTTTCACCCCAGCCTCTCAGCTGTTTCACATCTGTTATCCCTGTACAGTGGAGTTTGTGATATTTACTAGGGCCACCTTATAAGAAATTTTCAAAACCCACTCCACATTGGGCCCAGATGTCACCCACTCACACCCACCTCTACACAGGATACGAGTTACAAACACACACACACACACACACACACACACACACACACACACACACACACACACACACACACACACACACACACACACACACACACACACACATCTGTCATGTCTGGCAGTAGAACCTCTACCTAACTAGTTTATTACACTACACAGTTAAAGTACATGCCACGGAGATTACTGGAGTACTCCTTCCCCAAAGGTGTATATCACATTTATTTATTTTTATTTTTTATTTATTTACATTTTGTTGACCGGGCTAGTCTAACTGGATACATGTCCATTTTCAGTAGAGGCCCGGGGAGAAAAGCTCCAAGAAGGGCATTAATTATGCAATTATAGAAAACAAAGCTCCAAGAAGGGCATTAATTATACAATTATAGAAAACAAAGCAATATCAAGCTATAAGCATATACAGGTAAAACATTATTAAGATCATTGCAAATGAATGTTAAGCAAATGTAAAAGTAATTAATTTTTTTTTTTTTTTTTTTTTAGTAAATCATAGTACAGTGAGAAAGGCCATGGGGAGAGTGGCAATATAGTACCCTGGAGATACCATAACAGGGATTAGCAGGAATGTTTGAGGTGGGGAGGTCAGTCGGGGTTGGAGCAGGGGCACAGCCAGTGAGTTTTAAAATGCTGTTTGAGGTTTTTTTTAAAAAGATATGTGGAAGAGATAGTAGAAAGCTCACTTGGCAGGTGGTTCCAGGCCTTTCCAGCTGTATTAGTAAAAAGAGAGTCTCCAGCTTTGTTTTTAGATTTAATAGTGGAAACTAGAAGTTTATCAGCTGAGCGAAGAGTGGTAAGATTTTTGTAAGGGGTAGTAAGATTAGTGAGGATTGGGATATTATTAGGGTGGAAGAGTATCCTTTGGGTCATAGTAAGTTGATGATAGAGTAGTTGGTGTTGCAGTTCTAGCCATCCCAGTTGTTTGAGGTTGATACAGTGGTGTGTTCTTAAAGGGTTGTCAGTAGCAAATCTGGCTATGTTGTTGTAGCTATTGGCAAGTTTGGTAAGGTTGCTTTTGGAAAGGTTAGTGTAAATAGCAGAAGCATACAGTAGGGTAGAGATCAGATGAGTTTGGGCTATTGTGGTTCTGGCTATAGTTGTAAGGAAGGGTTTGATTCTATACAGTGAACCTAGTTTTTTGTTAACAGATTTTACAGTATAGTTGATGTGGTCGTCATAACTAAGGTTGTTATCAATAGTTATGCCCAAGAGACGGGTTGTGGTATCAGGGTTTATGGTGGTTCCATTGTTTGAGGTTATAGTGAAGTGAAATTGCGGTGATTTACGAGTGGGAGTAAAGAGTAATAATTTTGTTTTTTTTTTTGCATTAAGGAGAAGGCAGTGTTGCATGAACCAATTTTCAATGGTGTTAAATACAGACTGGGTAAGGGTGTGGAGTGTGGTAGGGGAATTGGCGGAGCAGATTAAAGTAGAGTCGTCAGCATACTGAATGCAGGTGGCTTGAGGAATTGTAGTGTTAAGGTCATTGATAAATATTGAGAAGAGAAGAGGGCCTAGTATGGAACCTTGAGGTACTCCTAGGTTTACGGGGAGGGGAGTTGACAGCATATTGCCCCAGAGGACTGCTTGATGACGGTTTTCTAGGTAGGATTTAAACCAGAGTAGTGCCTGTGTGTCTAGTGAGTGGGCTTTTAGTACCTCTAAAAGCAGATTGTGGTTGACCATATCGAAGGCTTTTGAAAGGTCAATAAACAAAGCTGAGGAAAGGGAGTAATTGTTCTGATTTTTGTTTATGGAGTCAGAGAAGGATAGCAGGGCAGTAGATGTACTGTGGAATGGCCTGAAACCATGTTGGCAGTTGGCAAGTAAATTGTAGTGGAGAAGATGGTCAAGAAGTTGTAGGTGGATACATTTTTCCATTATTTTTGCTATAGGAGAGAGTAAGGCGATTGGTCTAAAGTTGGAAATGTCAGTTGATGTGCCACCTTTGTGTAAAGGAATGATGTGAGATACCTTCCATATAAGGGGGATTTTACTTTCTGAAATGGTTCTATTGATAAGGATAGAGATAGGGTAGGCAATGACTTTAGCTGTAATTTGCAGGTATTCTGCTGGTATACAGTCAGCAGAGGGGGTACATGGTTTGAGTTTTAGAAGGAGGTTACAAATGAGGGATGTAGGAACAGGTTGTATGTGAAAAGGAGGAGTTGCGTTTGTTGTAGCATTAGGTGGGAGGGAGCTGGTGGGAGATAGAGAGTTTGCTAGAGTTTGTATGGCTTCGATAAAATAGGTGTTAAAGGATTCAGCTATTAGTTTAGGGTTGTTTTGGGAAATTCCTGATGGTGTGGGAGACTTGGTGTGGCCTGGATTAAGTAGTTTGTTGATAGCTGACCAGAAATTTTGTGTTTTTTGATTGTGGGTTTGTTGGAGGTGAAAGTAATAGTTTCTTTTGTCAAGGTGGATGTGTTTTTTTGTAGCATTTCTTAGTTGTTTAAAGTAAAGATGGTCAGAAGGGCTTTTAGAGGCTCTCCACTTGGCCCAGATTTTATTTCTTAGGAGGATTTTTTGCCTAGTTTGTTTTGTGAGCCATGGGGCAGTTTTGGTCTTTGTTCTTGATGAACGATGGGGGGCATGGAGGTCTAGGATTTGAAGGAACTTAGTGTTAAAGTAGGTGACTGCTTCATCAAGTTGAAGATGAAGCAGTGGAGACCAATCACAAGCCTTCAGTTCTGTCTGGAAGTTCTCAGGATGAAAGTTTTTTTTTGAGCGTGAGGTTTTAAAAATAGCTGGATTGGGTCTATGAAGTTTTTGTTTAATTAAATAGGTAAGAGCATGGTCACTGATGTCATCAGGAAGGATTCCATGATTATAAGTTGAGGGATGACTGTTAATGAGAATCCAGTCTAGTATGGTTTCCTTGCCACTTTGTTTATGGATTCTTGTAGGGGTGGTTATCATTTGTGAGAAACCATAAAGATTTATGTGGTTAGTGGGGTTAGGGGATATACAAGTAGACCAGTCTATATTAAAGTCGCCTAAGACAATGGTTTCCTGGGGTAGGTGTATGGATAGGCTACTAAGTATATTCTCTAGATTACTGATATTGTTACCTGGGGGAAGGTAGGAACAGATTATGTAGATGGATTTATGGTTATTGATTTGAAGTTTGGCTGATAGGGTTTCTGTTGTGGAGTTTGTGGGTAGAGGGACATTTAAGGTAGATAGTTGGATTTCTGATTTATAAAATATGGCTACACCCCCACCTTTTTTGGTAGTACGATCTTTTCTTAGGATGTTATATCCCGGGGGGGGGGGGTATTTCATGATCTTTGGTTGAGGGTTTAAGCCATGTTTCAGTAATACAGAGGATATCAAATTTATGCACATCTAAAAGTGCATGAAGATGGGATATTTTGTTGTTGATGCTACGGATGTTAAGGTGAGCTATCAGAAGGGAGTTGGATGATCTTGTTGGAGTGGAAGTGGTGTAGGTTCTTTGGTTGAGGAGGTCACTGGGGGCTGTTGTATGTGGATCAGGGTTAGGATGGACATCACCATCTAATAGAGGATGTTGCAGGGGTATTTGTATTAGTTTTATGATTTTTAGGTAGTTATATGGGAGTTTCTTGTCAAGGAGGTAAGTGATATGGCTAGATATGTGGTACTTAGGATGGGTAAAGCTAGAAGTAGAAATTATGTTAATGTGTTTTAGGGAGTTTGTATGGGAGTCTGATTGGGTATGTTGGTAGTGGTGGTGGTGTTTTAGTAGAGTGTGATGTTCCAGGAAGGTTAGTGAGAATGCTAGAGTAAGGGCAGCTAGAATAGTGGGTAAGAGTAGGAGGTATGTATAAGTAGTGCTATGTTTAGAGGCCATTGGAGAGAAGGGGTAAAGTGTGGTATGAAGTGAAAGAAGTTATGTACTATTATGTAGGAGTATAGGGTGTATGGAGCAGGGAAATAAAAGAGGTAGGAGAGGGAGGCCAAGAGAGTTCTAAGTTGTGGGGAGCTTAGAGATGGAGTTAATTAGAAATGCTATTAGATTACTGTTAAAGGGTAGGTTTAGTGGAGATGGTAAAATTAGTGCTTAGAGATGAAAGAGGGTGGATGTGAGAGTTGTAGGGGTTATAGTAGAATGAAGAAAGGAGTAAAGTTAGAGTGTTAGAAGGATAGAATTGTAAAGGGAAGTTAGGTAAAGTTAGTAAGTACAGCTGGTAGTAGTAAGGTTGTTGAGTGGTAATTGGAAACTATCCAGGTGGGAAAAGTGCTAATTGGAAGTGTGTTGTGTTAGGTGGTTGAGTAGCTGGAGGTGTGGCTATGTGGGTACAAAGTTAACTGCACTGGGGGTGGGTGGGAATTGGGGGTAGGGTAGAGGAATGGAGTGAGCCCATAGGTCGAACGGAGCGGGGCTGAGACAAGTAAGTGGAAAATGTTCAGCAGAAAACAATCTGTAAGCACCGGATGACATCAGCAGGATTGCCAAAGTAGGACATTTGAATTGTAGTGAGTGTGGCTAGGCTAAAATGCATTGCTCCCTACACAGACAGTGATGCACACACAAAACATCCGCAACCAACATGTGTGGGTATAGAGCCCCTAACAGAGGTCTATATCACACTACAGCATGGAGCTGTTATATGACGCACCATGGAGATTACTGGAGAACTCTTTCTCCAATGGTGTATTTCACAATAAATGACATCAGCAGGATTGTCAAAGTAGGGCATTTGAATTGTACTGAGTGTAACTAGCCTATAATGCATTGCTCCCTACACAGACATTGCAACACACACAAAACATCCAGAACTTCCATGTGTGGGAATAGAACCCTACCAGAGTTGTAAATCATACTACAGCTGTACACAGTCATGGCACGAGCTATGAAGATTACTGGGCTATAGTTTTTTCAGAGGTGTATTTCTAGGTGGATGACATCAGCAGCCTTGCCAAAGCTGAGCATTTGAATTGTAGGGAGTGTGACTACCCAAAAAGCATTGCTGTCTGCACAGACAGAAGCACACACAAACACACACTCACTTGCCATGTCTGGGATTAGAACACTTACCTAACTACTTTATCATACTACAGCAGCACATAGTTACAGGACACGCTACAGAGATTACTGGGCTACAACCTTCCCTGAGGTGTATTTTTAGGTGGATGACATCAGCAGCCTTGCCAAAGTTGAGCATTATGAATTGTAGGGAGTGTTTGTTTGTTTGTGTCTTTCGGCTTTTCCTGGTTAGGGTTTGCCACAGTGGAACTCCGATCCACTAATGATTGGCAGTAGAATTTTACATGCTGGCTTGCCGGGCCTAACACACAACCTTCAACAAAGGAACGCCCATTCACGCGTGTTGCCACACAGAAGACGCTCTAACTGAGAATTGAACGGGCAACGTCTAACTGTGAAGCAACAGCGTACCCCAAAAAGCATTGCTGTCTACACAGAGTCAGACTGACACACACTTGCCATGTCTGGGATTAGAACACCTGCCTAACTACTTTATCACATTATAGCAGTCCATAGTTAGAGGACACGCTATGGAGATTACTGGGCTACACCATTCCCAGAGGTGTATTTCTAGGTGGATGACGTCAGCAGCCTTGCCAAAGGTTAGCATACAAATTGTAGGGGGTGTGACTACTCTAAAAAGCATTGCCCATTACACAGACAGAGATGGACAGACACACACACAGTTGCCACAGCTGGAGGTTACAAATCCTGCCTAACTATTTTATCACACTACAGCAGTACACAGTTATGGGACATGCCATGGAGATTACTAGGCTAAAACTCTCCCAAAGGTGTACTTCACAGTGGATGACCTCAGCATGCTTGTCATAGTGGGGCTATGGGGAGGGCAGTGTGTGTGCATGGGCCATAACCCATTCATCTTGGGGTTGACATGCCACATACGGGCACAACCTGGGTCATATTTTACAGGTACAGCTGGCATGTGCACCACATACTCTGTAATGCAGACAGATACCGGTGGCTAGTATCTGCAGTGAGTGACATCTGACCCTCGTGTTGTTGTGGTCTTTTGGCTGTGTGCTGGGTGGGACAGGCCTGGATGTCTCCTTGCCACAGTCACCCTCTTCCACATGTCTATGTACGTCTACATTTGGCTTATTATAGTGGGTTGTCCTTACATATATGCCTGCATTCCTATCCACTGTGTGTGCAAAGCATGAGTGGTGCACACTGAGGAGTGTCTGCACTAACATTTGCAACCGCCAGATATGTCTGGTCCACTCATGTTTGCAGACATGGCCTTCATGTGTTTTAGTGTGTGAGCATGCTCAGTATGACCTTTTAGTATGTTGTTGACTGACATTGCCTTAATTTCTCTAAGTATGTGGGCATGTCCAGTATGCCTGTCTGTAATGAATGTGTGGATTGAGTCCAGGTAGTTTGTACTGCAGTGCTGACCTTTGTGTTGTATACCTACAGGTAGCATGCTGTCTCTGCAGGGTATCCGTCGATCATTTGGCATTGACTGTTACATTTCTGCATAGGATGGGGGGTACACACCTGACTATTCCTACATTCCTACACAGGATTGGGGGGCACACCTGACTGTTATTACATTTTTATGTAGGATGGGGGGGCACATCTGACTATTTCTACATTTCTACACAGGACTGGGGGGCACACCTGATTGTGACTACCTTTCTACGTAGGATGGGGGGGCACACCTGACACTTTACACATTTGCTAGGACTCTATTGGTATGTCGGGTACTCCATTTCATTCTGTAGTCTTACCTTTCATGCTGACTAGAGGCATACCAGTGTACTACAGATCTTAGCTTTTAATTATCTACATATCAATTTCTGACTTCCTACCCTTCAGAACAGACATCCCACTGCCTGATCTGCTGTAGTCTGTCTGTGTAGGCCTGGGGGGGTTACCCATAGGCCTCATTCAGAGGCCATAGCACAGTCTTTGTTTTTGTTTGTCTACACCTGTCCTGCTGGCTGTGACTGTTGTTGTGTATGTGAACCCCCCCTGACTGGCATGTGTGAGTCACTTACCTTGTGGGTGTCCCAGTATTGAGGGTGTGCTGCAGGGTTGCCTATGTCAGATGTACATAGCACACTCCCTACACATGGTTAAGCACAGGTAGTGTAATGTTTGGCATCCCTTTTACTGTATGCGAGAGTCAGAGAGAGGAGTTATTCCCTGGGTCCCTCCTGTGTCAGCGTATATGCTATGCGTTGCCTCTTTGCCAAGGCCAGGGCATACTAGGCACACCTCCTTCTGCCTACTGGGGCAGGCTCAGGTTTTTCCTCCTCTGAGTCACTCTGTGCCTGTGCAGGCCTTGGCAATGGTGTGGGGCTGTGTGGCCTTGCCCTGTGCTGTTCTTGTTGCAGGTACTTCTGCAGGATCATATTGTGTAGCATGGCAAATAGAAGGACAATTTGGGTACATGTAGCTGGTGAGTACTGCAAGGCTCCACTGGATGTGTCCAGGCACTGGGAAACCATGACATGAGCATCCCAAATACATGCTCTACTATAATTCTGGTCTCTATGTGTGCCTCATTATGGAGTTCTTGTTCGGGTGTGTGTGCATTTCTGATGGGTGTCATCAGCCTCGGCTCTAGTGCGTATCCAGCATCCCCCACTAGGTGACTGTCAGGGATGTCCCCATTGGCAAATTTCTGCTACAGCTGTGTCAGATGCCAGATGTGGGAATTGTGATAGCTTCCAGGGCTGCCAGCACACGCATTCATTATTATGTTCTGGGCATCACACACGACCTGGCAGTTGATGGAGGGGAAGCCCTTGCGGTTGATGTAGACCCTACCCTGCTCACCAGGTGGTGCTTTGATGCATATGTGCATGCAGTCTATAGCACCCACTACCTCAGGGTATTCTGCTATTTGGTGAAACAGTTGCATATTGCTGGCCAACATCTCACGGGTGTTGGGGAAATATACATGCTCACTGATATATGCTGAGTTGGCATCCAGGAACTGGTGGAGTACCCTGGATGCTGATTCCTGTGAAATCCCCATCATATCCCCAGTTGGCCTTTGTAAGGTACCTGTAGCTAGTATTCATAGGCCTACACATACCTTGGTATCCACTGGGATGAGTTCCCCTCTGTTAGTTCTGTGTGTGAGGTGTGGCCGGCACAGCTCAACACTTTGCTCTAGGAGGTTCCTGTCCACCCTATAGTGCTCTGCTATCTCCAGATCATGTAGCCCCTGGTAGGTTACCCTGGGTCTGTATACTCTTCTCTGTCTTCTCACTGTGGGTTGGTCGACAGCATTCACATCCCCACCACCCTCAGACTCTTTCACAAGTTGTTGTATGATAGCTATTGCAGCCCCTGTCATTTTGCTGTTGTGAGTGTTAAAAGTTCCCCGCTTGTTTACACCGGTGGTGTAGAGTGTGGGAAAAACCAGAGGGGAAGGTGTTTGCATAGTTTATAGTAGTATTCTGGGCAGGGCTGGTCTGCTGACTGTGCAATTGGCTGATTCTGATACATTTCACCTACCAGCTAAGCTAGTTCTGCTTGAATACCTTCCTACTGCTGTTTTCCCTTCCCATTGCCTTCCTGTTTAAGCCCGGGGGTGTGCCACACAAACACAGTGCTCAAATGTGCACGGTGCTGCTATTTCCTGGTTTAACTTCCTTATTCTTCCTGTAAAATCTGATGCGTGGCGCGTACACCTGTTTAGGTTTGGTAAAGAGTGCTAGGCAGGTTTAGACACGCCCCCTAGCTTAGCTGTGCTAAGCTAGGAGCAAACCAAAGTCACAGGGCTCCAGTCTGCTTACAGTATGCCTGACACCCCCCCATGATGTCACCTAACTCCTAGGCTTGCACCAAGCTATTCCTACTCTTACACTATTGGGACCTGGCTCACATGCTGGGGAAAACTGGGATTCACTATCCTTCCCCTCATTTACATAGGATTGCCTGCTAATGCATAGCTACATGTCTCACACTGAGCCTCCCCCCTTAGCAACCACTTCTCACTGGCAAGGTTATCTTCTGCCTGCCATTGACTTGCATGGCAGAATAGTGATTTTAGTTAGATTGCTTAGTTTAGGTTTATTTTATTATTTTCCCCCCGATCCCATTTGCGCACCGCTGCCCTACGCTTAAACAGCTGAGATCAGCTAAAAAAAATAAAAGTTGAGTTTTGTATTTTTTTTAGTGTTTGAAGTACCAATGGTCTTATACTTGGCCATTGGCATGCTTACTACATAATATACAGCCTTTATTTGGGGTTGTCACAGGTCCGTTTTGGATTTTGCAGAAATGTACTCAGTTACTACCCGAGTACATTTCTGCAGCTATCACTATTCCTGCACGGATGGTTGCAAGCTTCCTGGATTGCAAAATCACCTCATTTGCATAGATTTCTCTTGCAAATGGGGTGATTTGCATACAAGGGCTTCGTCTGTGCAGGATTAGTGCAGGAGTGCTCGTGCACGCCCCTGCAGGCTGTTCCTGGATCGCAAGGCAGACATATTGCCTGCTTGAGCTCCTGCACCGATCTTGCATGCCGTGCAAGCTTTTGAGAATCCGGGGGTGTGAGAAAGAGGAGACTAAAACAGAAACTTGAGATAGGGGCATAGGAAGAAAGTTATGCATAGTAAAGGGTGAAGAAAGAGAGAATGGGTAGGAGGTTGTATAATGGAAATTACAGGGAGTGGAAAGTTAGGACATGAAAGGAATGCATACACTTAATGTCTCTCTAGAATCCATTAGAATTGGGATATTTTGATCTGGGAACACGTTTAGGTATTGGAACATTAAACTGAATCAGATATTGGATTAACTGAAATTTGTCATTAAAAACAATTGCAGAAAAGAAATTCCAAAAAAAGTTTAAGCAATTTATGATCATAAAATATATGCTACCAATTTGCTTTCAATTTTAATGTATATCTCCACCACCCAATATCTTGCTTAAACATTAGTTCAATTTTATGAGGAGTAATAAAGGTTCTATGTATACATTTCCAAGAAAACAACTTCCATTGCAACAAAAGAGACATTTGCTTTGAAGAAATTTGTATTAACTTCTTATCATTTTCATTGGGAAGTTGTTTATTAATTGCTCTAGAGCCACCATGTTCTGAGGCTATTCATATGGCAATGGCTACCTTTGGTAAAGCACAGTGGAGAGCTCCTGATTATTGTGTGAAGGAGACTAAGATCATCCTTCACAGAGAGTTCATGGAGAAGCTACTGTGGTCCTGTCTTGGAGACTTCAGAAATGTTTATATCCAGTATGACCTGGTTGACATGGTGACCAGTGCCACTGGCATAACCAGGTCAGGGCAACAGTCATAGGTGCAGGAAGCTATTGAAGACTTAGGGGGCGGAGGGTGAGAGGGGCACTTAGTGATCTAAAAAGGGCAATTAGTTGCATAACTATTTAATACCACAACATAGGTTCATTTGGAGGACATTTTAAGCTTAGCCAATTCCCTTTTGGTGCTTGAATTAACATTTTCTGATTGGTCTTACCTATCCCATTGCTGGTAATTCTATGTTAGCCCTAGTGAGAATAACTGATCATACCATAGATAATTTGAGGGGACCCATGTAAGGGATGCAGCATTTAGGAACTGCCGCTACCCATTAGTGGCATGAGTGGCAATCCTGGAGTACATTTTCTATTGCCCATCCTTACATCCAAGTTGCATTTGAATATGGACGGATGAGCTTTGTTTTATTTTTATGGATAGTCTGTTCTGGAACAGTGGTAGCCTCTGTGATATATACTCATCTCTCCACAACATTCATTTTAGATACCTGGACTGTGTATTTCTGATGCCATTTGACTTGCTGATGTTCAATAGGTCCATCTGCATTAGGTCGGAGGATGCCCTGTATGCCAGACATGTCACTTCTAATCACTCTGTAGGATACTGAGTATAATAATAAATCTTTGAGGTTGTCCATGCAAGATCTATTGTTAATGACTTGTATGTTTTTAGTAAGGTATCTCTGAAGGCATTCCAATTGTTGCATGGGGCTGGACAGATACATGCCAAAGTGGGCATTATACAAAAGGATTGACCTAATGAGAGCTTTGTAAAGGGGGACAACAACATCTCTAGATCTAGTCGTAATCAATTTGTTTATAAGCTGTGCAATATAGAAAGGCTTTCTTATGACTCTGGGGACATGTTTTTCAAAAGTTAGGTCACTGTACACACAAGTTTCCAAATGCCAAACAATTGGGTCAGTTCTCAGAGGGCATTGTCATGATTTTGACAGCAGTTATTATTTGCGACAAGCCTTCCTGCATGATGGTTAAGTCACTTGGAGATTCAATAACTGCTCCTAGCTTTCAGTCATCTCAAACTCAAAACATAACTCTGGCACAATAAACAATATTAACAGATTATCAATAAATAAACTTTAAACATATGGAATTGGATTAAATAAAATGCACACTTCCCTGATGTGTTTCAGAAACATAGAAAGAGCACAAAACAGACCAGCCAAATAGAGTAGAAGTTCCTACCGTGCATCACAATTTAGTCAGAGCTGAACAGAAAATTAACTTTTAAATTGAAACAGAAGTGAGTAGAATACTTGGAACATCAACAGATGCCCTACTCTCATTAGAAAAAAGGCCATAATGTATCCCAATGAACAAAATTCTAGCACAATAAACAATATTATAAATCAGCCGTAAATGCATTTTAACAACGTACAGACAAAATTGGATTTAAAAAAAAAAGTCTTGTCTCTGACATCTTTAATGGAAATAGCAAGGTTATATCTGATTGCAGCTAATCAGTCCACTAGCAATATTTAACAAGGAAGTGTGGCTAAATAAGAGGGCACCATGCAGGGTCTTAAAGTGACACACACACGCGCGCACACACACACACACACACACACACACACACACACACACACACACACACACACACACACACACACACACACACACTGCAACATTTATAATGGCAATGTAAATAAAAGAATAAATCAGGCAAACACATAACAAAGAGAGTACAAAATATAAACGAGAACTAACGAACGTAATTCCTAATCATTTAATTCTCTGCTTGAAACATTAATCACATTCTCTATTTGAAACTCCATATTGGATGGCACAGTGGTGCAGCAGTAGTGTTGTCACCTCACAGCAAGAGGTTCTTTGGTTTGATTCTCAGCTGGGGTGCCTTCTGTGTGGAGTCTGCATGTCTTTGTGTGGGTTTCCTCTGGGTACTCTGGTTTCCTCTCACATTACAAAGACATGCATCTGGAGCCTTTCTCCCTGGGCCTCTGCTGAAAATTGTCTTCATTCCAAGTTGGACTTTCCCAGTTAACAAATGTAAAATAAAATATGCATCTAATGCATACCAATTACTTGACCTAATTTTTGCTGTTGTATTCTCATCCCCTTTCACATATACACACATTTGTACATATACATACACACACACACACGCACACACACACACACCTTCATAAAATAAGTAAAGGAGCAATTCTCCTGCATAAAAGAAGTAATGGAGTACTTCTCCTGCATTAAAGAAGTAATGGAGCACTTTTCCTGTATACAATAAGTAAACGAGCACTGCTCCTGCACACAATAAGTAATGGAGGTAATGAAGCACTTCCCCTGCATACAATAAGTAACAGAAGTATCGGAGCACTTCTCTTGCATAAAATAAGTAACAGAGCACTTTTCCTTACTGTGGGTAACTCTGGCAGCATAGCGTGTGCTAGCAGCAGCAATGATGTGATCAGCAAAGAACATAGTGTTTCTGTACGCACTTTTCTGTTTAAATTAATTCATGTTAGCGTGCAAGGCATGCATGAGTCCTTCTAAAAGAAAAACTCCATGAAGTTGCAGGTCTTGCAGCTGTAAAAGTGGGGCGGGGGTCGCTCCCTCCCCCTTGGTCTATGGTTCCGGTGCCTATGGCAACAGTGCAGGTAGTGTTATTATGACTTGTGGCATAGCCATCCTGATGATCTCTATGTATGGCAAATGGAAGGTAAGCAACAACACTACAAAATGTATAGTTAAGTGCCTGTAATATTTATTTTTTATGTTTGAGGACCTATTCTTCCTACTGGTAGGTCTCTTCCACACAGATAGTAGAAAATGTATGTGTGGGCTACTATTGTGTTTGAAGGTGGTGTCATGTAGTTTAATATGCCAGCTACATTTATTATGAGTCCTGAAAGGACCTTCTGTGTAGTAAAGTTATGCTGGAATATCTCAGGGTGTCTGCATGCTACCTGATATGTTTACATGTATATCACAGATCTATATCTATGTAGGTCTCTTCACTTATGTACAGGTGACACACACCTGCCTGCTGCCTGAGGTGGAGCTAATGGGGTATAAATTTGGGACTATATATTATACGTATGATTCTGGCATATTACGTTTTGTCACAGCTCTCTGATGTAAGTTTTTCTTTTTCAGTACAAGCAAAACAAGACATAATCTTCTTAACTACAACAGCAGTCAGGAGAGACTTGCAGTTAGATAGGGTTAGTTATTCTGACAAATGCTGACCTGCATTATGTATGTCCAGTCCATCAGTAGGATATGTTCACTTATGACACACTTTCCACTGTGCCTGTTCTCAGCAGATTCATTTAATAGATGCACAAAAGCAGTGGTTCAATCACAATCTACTCTTGATGGAACTGTAGTTTGAGATGGAGATGAGGGTAGTAGCCAGTAGCCCCTCAGTGGAGGGTGGCTGTGATGCCCCACCACTGGCAACAGTAATCAAGAAGCCTCAATCCTCACTACTAGCCCCAGTGGGGACGTACATTCAGAGGATAACAAGTACACACACAGTAAAGTGAAATTTCCCTTAAGAGCACACAGAGACCACAGTCAGTCTGAGGCTGGTTTCTTTCTCTTTCTCTAGATCTCCAGTAAGACTCCCCACTGGCACAGTTACAGAGTTGAGATCTCAGCTGAGTGGCCAAGCCAAGACCTCCAGCACCCTCTCTGTACAACCAGTGGTTTGTGTCCCTGCCAAAGTAGCTGATACACACGCTCTTTGAGGTTTGATTTACACACACACACACACACACACACACACACACACACACACACACACACACACACACACACACACACCTGGGAAAGGCTGGCACAGGTTTACTAGCTATGACCCCTTTTACCCAGATTATACAGTAGTTATCACTGCCACCAGCCAACTCCTTATCAGCTACTTTAAGGCCCTTAACAAAGGGTGTCCAATCTTACTGTGTAATGTTACTATTAATACAAATCATAGGTTGACCAAGAGCAAGGCTATTAGGAGTGGCCTACACAGTGTCACCAATTAAATATGCAAGTACTCTCAGAGCTTAAATACATCTAGAAAGATCAGCCACAATGAAAATTTAAATATATTTAATAATAAACAAAAGAACAAGAAAATACTCAGTATATAATCACAGTAACATCAGAGTTCAAAATCACAGGAAATATTTAAAACAACATTGCAGGACAGTTTCAAGAAGTAAATAAAGAAAATTAATCTTTACTATATTCCTGACTGTATCTAAGATAATTACAATACCCTAATAACTTACTTAATTAGAGCAGCAAGCCAGATGTGTGGTGAATGGATCTTTGCAGGTCCAAGGCAGAATACAGAATGCTTTTGTCTCTCACAGAGTGCTTAAATTAATATCTCAAATATTACTGCTGGGATAGCTTGCAGAATTACATAATTTCTTGTCACCTGACTCAATCACAGGTAAAACCCACACTGCTGAAAGCTAGCAGTATTTAGCATCCACCTGTGACAATACATAGATAAGGGCTTTTCTTCAGATCTATGCATCTGTTGGAAGTCATAAAACAATACACTTCCACATCTATAGCCTAGTAATTATTTCTCCTTCAAGACAACACAGAGAGCGCCCCAGTATAGACATCCTGTCTTTTGCTGTCATAAAGTAATTTAATTTTAGCTATTTTTCTGAAGTTAACCTCTTGTGTTCCAGTTTCCACTGTTAAAATGCATACATTTAAATATTTACAATAGAGTATGTACATTTCTGTTTTCTTCCAGTAGGGTACACTGTGGATACATTTCAAACAGCACTTTGTAAAATACCTCTCCAGCACACATCTGTACAAACCGTCTTATATGATATACAGCTCTAATACATTTGTAACACAAACATCTTATCTGAATCGTGTTGATATTCAGAAATGACATATAATTATTTACAAAACTCCAGCTAGCTGTGCTGGCAGTACCTCCTTCATCACAGTGGTCTTCACCTCTAACACGAGGTAGCCCAGACACTTTGCCCCAGGTGAGTTAGACTCAGTTTGGGAAAGTGGTTGAGGCTGGAGTTGAAAGAGCAGTGGAGAAACATATGGTCAGAATGGTGGGCATTCTGGAACAAATGGCAGAATTGGTTACTTTGCCAGCCTTGACCATATGTATCCTTTTCTGGTAAACAAATGATCAGGGCTGGTAAAGTTGCTTACTTTGCCAGGCCTGACCATTTGTTTGACAGAGCAGGATATGATCTAGATCACCAGTCATCCTTGTCCCTTGTTAGTGATATGGGGTGTACAACCCCTGTTCCAAATAATTTTGGGGTACTATGTTGGCCAATAGCTTGTGACATGGTGCCCTATGCAAGGAGTAACCCATGATGAATGTAATTTCTGTAATAACATAGGTGTGGGTCCTTCCACTGTTCAAAGCCTTATACATGATGAGAAGTATTTGTTTTTTTTTTATCTTTATGCATATGATTATAATGAAGATGATGGAATAACTGCTCATCAAGTTGGCATGGATACCAGTAATTTGGCATGTCCACGCCATGCTCACACAGATGTTGGAGCAGGCAAGTGTTGTTGTAAAGTATATGTTAAGTATGACATTTATTTGTTGGTAGGCTGTATTACTACATACCGCTTTCCCCATTAAGTACTTAAGGATCAACAATGCAATCATGCTGAGCAGAAATACCATATGGGAATCATGGATTTCCTTCATTTCCACCTGTACTGATAATTTGTGCAGGGATTTAGTTACTCAGACAGCATTAAAACATGTATCATCTATTCATAGGTATGGCATCAAATGAAACATGAATGATAGGCTGGGGGAAACATGTGATCACTCTCATGCTCAGGACACAGCCCAAGGACACTGGCACACATCTGTAGTGTGTATGTGCAGGGCACCTGACCCCCAACAGGCCAATATATCTGGAATTGATGTGGGAGACCCAAAGGTAGTGGCACATTGGACAACTGCCATTACTAGAAGGAGTTGAATTCCCCTTGAAGCTCAACACTTTTTTCAGATGCAAGTGTAGAACTTCGGGAAGAGGACCCACAAATGTTTAAGGTTCAAGCATCCATTGTGCAACCTTTTCACAGGAAAGGAATATGTGAGGAAATTTGCCAACGCATGGGAATGGTGGAAACTAGGAACAATGTCATGGTGATCCTTATGAAGAGCATGGTTGCTCACACAGCTACCATGTCAGTTTTTATCTACATGCTTGTGAAAACTTACCAGACACACATGACTGACCTGGGAGAATGTGGTAGAGTTTTGGCCCAGATGCATGATGGTCCTTTTTGGGAGTGCATCACAGGTGATCTAGACAGGTCTGCCATTTGTTAATGTGCGTTTTTGCATGACTCAGCCATACATTGTTAGTCTTCCACATCTACATCACTTGGAAGGACCTCATAGTTAAAAGGTCATGGTCTCAAAGCACTCACTGCTCACTTTCAAGGGTCTCTGCAGTATCTAGTAGTCTCATCATCATAGAAACTCAGTATCCAGCTTTCATGGCAGCAGTTGTTACCACTTTCTAAGCCCCTTCCTCATGCTATCACTGGGGGTCATCGGGCATGATACAGTATAGATGTGACCAATACTCATCATTTCTCAGATTCTGACTTCAGCCTTCCTCTGTGCCCACACAGTTGCAGGACCAACTACATAGACAACTATCACAACTGAAGGAAAACTAACACAACAGATAAGATCACTGAAGAAGAATGAAGAGTGATGAAGCATGGTAAAAATGAAAACAACCCGCCGCAACTGATTTCTGCACCTCTTTTATAGCCTTATGTAACCTAGCCAAGATGTCCATAAAAAGGCATAAAAGAAATCTCCAAAGAAACAAATTACTTTCTTACATTTCCCCAAACACAACAAAACTTCCTCCATACGATTCCTGAAGAATTAACAATCTCCTATCAATAAACTCCACACCTCACACAGATCATGCATTGCCCACCCCACCATGATCCATTCCCCTCTTTCTCTTTAATATCTACGTTTTAAAGAGGTCTCTGCTCTACTTGAAAATATTTCCACAGACACCCATCCTGGAGCTGACAACGTCAACCCACAGTTAATGTATCCCTACAGAGAGCATCTATGTCTTCCTCTCACCCACATATATAATCTCTGTCTCACACCAAGCATCTAATGAAACCCCTCCTAAAGCAAACAACAATTATACTTCTCAATTCCATTTAGTATCCATCCTCCCAATTCTGAGCAAATGTCTAGAAAAGATTATTTTTATTTTATTTTGACTTTTATTTTTATTCTCTACATGATATTTTTACCGATCATCCAGGAATTTTCTGTCTTTTATGTTTTCTACACGAAACTACTGACAGATGTGAAGAAGCATAGAAAAAAAGTGCTGAAAAAAAAACTATACTCTGCCCTTCTGGATAGTAAAGGCACCAGCAGTCAAAAACTGCATGCTGTGGTTTACTTGGTGGTCTGCTCAATTACCATCAATGTATTATGCGATTGGTAGATGCAGATTGCCAAGTTTTTTCTTCCGTATGGATACTGCTGCTGCCCAGATGTTCCCCAGCCAGGCTTTAAACTCAAGTCTACTAGATGGTAATCCTGCACCTTAACCTATGTGCTATCAGGCTGGGATAAGTTTAGAAATACTCACAGCAAAAACAGTGTACTAATGAGGGTGTTTAGGAGTCATAAAGCCACCCGTATAATAAGCACTAGTGTATAATCATAGAAAGGGTATTAAAAGTTACATATGCCTACTGTTAAATAATGTCACTTACCAGGCTTTCAGAACCTCAGCAGTTATCTCCATGGTTACTTACCAGGCTGTAAGATCCTCAGCAGTTATCTCCAGGGTTACTTACCAGGCTGCAAGATCCTCGGCAGTTATCTCCAGGGTCACTTACCAGGCTGTAAGATCCATGGGAGTTATATCCAGGGTCACTTACCAGGCTGTACGAACCTCAGCAGTTATCTTCAAGCATGTAAAATGTGCACAATTCTGAGTGTAAATGCTTGTGCTGTTACTGTCTAATTTCTGTAAACTGTACGTTAAGGTCATTGCAGTCCTTTCAGAAGCTAGTTGTGGTAAACAGCCATGGATGTACTACTGTGCATGAGGTTTAAACAAGCCAAAATAAATATTATACATGTAAGTGTCTCACTATCAGATGTTAGAGAACTATGAATAAAAATACCACAGCATTGAAAATACAGGGAATGTAAAAACTAGCGGTGATGCTCCCCATGTTTATGCACTAACTCCCAGCCTCAGACTCAGGGGGGATAATCCAAGATACTGAAGGCTTGGTCTTAGTGCAGCCATTATAGTTACAATCCTCAGAATACAAGCAGATACTCCTCTCACACACTGGATCAAATTTTACATATTTTCTACTGACTGGCTTGATCACGGCAGTTTCGCTAAATATGTCCCTTTATCAGTGCAGATTTAAATCATGAGGAATTCAAGCAAGTTCATTAAGGTCAGTTAAAGTGTGAGTGAGGATTTTAAAGAAGTCGTTCCAAGTTTTCAGTCTATAACCTTTCATCACAACCACTATGCTACACTGTGTCAGAATAGGCCTTCTGTCTGTTATATGAATGAGAATCTGCCAGGGAAGGTGAAAGCAATTTTGTAAATGGCATATTTACTTAACAGAAGTGCAAGTGAATCTTATTTCCCATTAAACTGCTACACAGTTCATATGTGTTCTTTTTATTTCAGGAAAGATTCCATTTGATACAAAGTACTCAGCAGACAGACCTTACATTTATTAGCCCATATTGTGGAAATGTTATAAGCAGCACAATCCCAAGGCATACACTAATGCTGTTACACAGTGTCTGTGAGTTTGTCTCTGGATTAGTGCATTCATTTAGATGCTTGCCCTCAAGGTCTTCAGAATGCATTTGCTCTAAGCTTAAATAAACACAAGCCTTACACTGCAAGTTTATGGATTGCTTGCTTAACTAAAATCCCCTGTCATTAAAAAGTTACAGTGTAAGCTATAATACTCAGAGCAGTCAGGCATTATTATACATAATCTATGATTTATCTTCTGCACAGACTCACACATCGATATTAAATTTAAGTTCTGTATTTATTGCTGAACCATTTGGCACGTTCATCTTCCTGGAATATTTCATACTGCTTAATGCCTTTCTACAGTTTAGTGGTATTATCTTAAAGACTACTTATAATTTCAGAAAGCTTTAGCTGAATATACAACAAATAAAAAACAACAGACCCACACAGCAATAAGAGAACATCATGACAATGGTATGGAAAGCATGCATTTAGGCCACAAAGCTCCTCCTAAGTGAAGGATTACATTAGATGAGTTTCTGCTTGCTGTAATGAACATTTTAACTCCTGAATTAAAATGTACTATGATCTACTGCTTTATATTGTTCAACTGATTGCCATGCATTACTTTAATGGACTACATATAAGAAAAATTCCATTGGGTAGAAAGGTATATGAGCTAAAAACTCAACAAAACACTTGAGTTTTTGTTGTTTGATTGGAGCAAAAGGCTAACCCTTAGTGTAGTATGAATATGAAATTAAAATAACAGTAACAGTTTTGCTACATTTGTTTAAGTTACAGTAACAAAAGAGCATCTGTAGTCATTTCTATATACAGAGGTGACCCAGCATTCCTTAAACCCGAGGGATGGAATAAAGCCATATGGTCTCATTCCCAGTTGTTCATTAGAGCTTTTTGTAAATGTGTATACCCTGCAGTGGGGGTGGTAAAAAGCTAACAAAATATGAAAATGTCCAAAAATAAACAAATTAGAATGGAACAAGATAAAAAGCTTCAAAATCCAAATGAAGCAATTAAATCTAAAATCCACAAGATGAAGGTAGTTTATTCACAAATACACAAAAATGTAAAACCAAGGTGGATAAGTGTTAACAAAATCAGGAAGATACTACTTAACTATAATGGCAAGGCCAGACAGCTTTTTTGGTGCAAACAATGGAAGAGGGAAAGAAGACAAGTTGTGCTATGGATCATGTAATGCTTTTAATAAAGAAACAAGCCACTAGGAGAAAATAGACTAAAGGTAACTGGTGGAAAACTGAATTAGGTACTTCTAATTGACTGGATGCATCTCTGAATACTAACTTTGTAATCTGTTCCTGATATAGAGTAGGACGTCATTTCCTTTAGGTAGTTTAGAAGAAATTCCCAGGTCTGTGATGCCAAAGCAAAGAGATTGTATATGACTTCCATGAGGGTGGGAGGATGGCATAATGGTTAAGGTGTTTACCTTGCAGACACAAGGTGCAGGGTTTGATTCTCACATGGGGTAATTGACTAGGCTTAAAATAGCCCACAAGGGCAGTTAGCCTAGTACTAACCTATGAACCTATGTTGTTTCTTTCTTGGAGTATATATGGATGTTATGGTGGGTTGGAGGGATCTGAATTTATAGGTTCATAGGTAGGTACTAGGCTATTGGCCCTAGGGCCTATACAAGCCTAGCCAAAAAGGTACCCTGGCTTTCGCCACCCAAGAAAATTATTTTCCTGTGCCCCTGTCAAGCAGAACCACACAAGTGATCCCCGGGGTGAATTTCCTATTACCCATCCAATCATCAAGATTTTTCTTGAAGAGTGCTAATTATAAAAAAAAAATTATAAATTATAATTAAATACATGGTAATAAACAATGGTGCAAGAAAGTGAGGGATTTCAGGTTTATTAATTTGAATATGACAAATCACAGGAGTAGCATTATTCAATGTGTGATTGACAGTCATTTTGCTTTAGTGAAGATGTGGCAGTGGCATTCAGTTTTGGTGGCTAAAGTAATGAATCTATGTATATTACTGATAGTGGTCTGCAGTGCTGTGGGATTCTTTTTGTCTTTTTGAAGCAGTGGTTATTAAAAATAGGAGGACACCAGGAATTAGTTTATTGTTGCTTTTATGACTGCGGTACAGTGTTGAAAGTTGAGATGCTTCTGTTATCATATCTATGGGACTCTAATGTGTTGTATTTTTCTACAGGATTGTGGTAATTGAAGTTTAAGTACTAGTGTTTGGGAAGTGTGGTAGGTTTTTGTGCATATCCAAATAGCATTGATTTTTTGTAGTATTCAAAGTTAGTTTTTTGTGGGCTAACCAAATACAGACTTATGTAAAGGTCTGTTTTGATGGTGGTGATACAAGTATTGGATCTATATGTTACCATATCATCAGTGTCAAAGGAAAAAACTTCAAAGACCAATTCACGTAAGGTTCAAGTATGGCACCCTTTATTAACTTGCAGCAAGGAGACAAAGCATGCAAGCAGAATGATTTGTCTGGACATTAATAATTTGTATGGCATTTTTATACAGTTCTTTCCATGTTACACAGAAATGTTACTTCTATTGCTGACGTAGTTAGACACAGTTTTCTGTATTGTTCTACAGAAAATGTTACGAGACTTATTGCTGACTAGTTGAGAATAACTGCTGATTTAAAAACATGTGAGAAAAACAACCTGGCCTTGGGGCTTATTTTAGCCCACCACAAACTTTCACTTCTTCAATTGTGCAGTTCTAATATATATGTTACATTTTGCCTAGATTCAAGGTACAAGTAATGCTGACTACGGTTTATACTTTCAAGCAGCCTTTGTGCTCCTTATCAAAGCTTCTAACAGCTGTGCACTTTCTCATGGCATAAGCAGAAAATCAATAACTCTTTGTTAAGTCTCATGACACTAGTAGAAATGAAATGCTTCTTGTTATTTGTTGACATTAGCAGAAATCAAATGCTTCTTGTTAAGTTTCTAATAACTGTGCAGATTCATGCAGTGTGAACAGAATAAATGTATTAACCCTTTTAAACCTCAGTGAATTAAGCATGCATATTACTAATACATATTTTTCTAACATTTCCCCCCTTTTAATACTTTTATTCTATTTTCAAAATAAGCAGAAGCAGTTTTTTTTTCTTCTTCCTCTAACCTCTTCCTACTCAGGATTTGCAGTTAAGAGAGTCATTCAGTTTAAACTTATGAAAGCATTTTCAATTTTTCAGCAATTCTTCAAGTTCAGCACCTTGGTATAAGGTTTCTGAAACTGACATTTCTATAAAGTCTTTAATCAGTCTTTTCATGCAGGGGATGCAGCAGCACACACATACCACCAGTAGGATCATTCCTACGCAGATGGCAATCAGGATGTTCATTAGGATACTGCCCCACCCCCCAAACAATCTCTGGAAAAAGTCCGTCAATGGATTTGGTCCTGTCTTGGTCATAGCCAACACCTGCTGAATTACCTCAAGGTGATTGTCTATCTCGTGTTTGTGGTCAGGAATATATGGACAGCACTCCTCCTGGATTAAAGCGCAAGTACCTCCTCTCACCACTAAGGTGAAGTCAAGAGCCATGCGGTTTTGAAGCACTACAGTTCTCATGGCAGTCAGTTCATCAGTCACCAATTCTAGAGTGGAAAAGGTTGCATTGCTCATTATTTCAAGAAGTTTAGACAGTTTTCTCAGTTCCCAGATTGATTTCGTTGTTCCATATGCTGGCAATACACCTGCCCATGAGATGATGGTATCACCCAAGTCCATATGTGACAGTCCATTTTTCCCTAGGCTCACAGCATGATGGTTTTTCCAGCCCGCATTGATTTGCCCAACTGGGTTAACAGGTTTCTTGATTTCTCATCGAACATTCCAAATTTTCCCCTGAGGTAAAACTGCTGTGTGTCATATGGCCGGAACCAAGTACCCCAAATAACAACTGCCGGACCAATTCTCAGGTAACCACTTATATGCTTTCCTACCACATACAAAGTATCAATCTTCTACTTTGGTAGTAACTTTACTATGTCCTGGCTCTGGATGAAACATTTTTTTGTCAACTATAATCAGCTGTTTATAGAGGTCAGCATTATGTTTTACTTCATCAGTTGTCCTATGCATCAGTTCAAAAAATGAATCATAGCTTGTGTTGCAATAGGAACCTGTGTTGTCAGTTTTATTGTAGCATCTATAGGGAACAGTCACATTGCAATTGCTCCAACCCACCTGAACTTTATCATTTTTGTAAAAACACACAGTCCCCTTCTGTCGAAAAGACAAGTGCAATGCTACTTTATCTTGTGATGTGACATCTGATGTATCATAGACTAAGTTTTCCCAGGTCTTGTTGGCTCCTAGGAGGACTGAAGTTAACAATAACCCCCCGTATGCTGTTGGCAAAGCTGTGCACATCCAGCAATTCGAAACATTGAAGGTCTCAGCATACACATATTTGATTGCCTGGTAAGTTTTGATGTTTGGGTGCCACTCTACGTACAACTCTCCACTTTTATTCAGTTCAGTTTGTGTGGCTGGGAAAAGGAATGGCCACAACAAAAAGATTATTGTAACTAGTACAGTCGACAGGATGATTATGCAATACTTCTGAGGAAACTGTTGTTCTGCATTCCTGTTTTCTCCGACTCTTCCGAATAGGTACATCTGGATCTTACTGGATCCTGTCATCTTTATTTCAGACATGCGTTCTTACTCTCTGCCCTAATAGGACCTTCAGCACCGATGGTTTCTTCACTGGGGTTGAGACGGATCAGTCCTATTGATCTGACCCCCCTTTGTAGCCAGACTTTGTGCTGAGGGCCCCAATGGAGAGGTAAGATTTTTGTCCAGTTCAAAGTTCTTAACTAGTTTGCAGTGCATCAGGTGGATCCACAAAGCTCACTCTGCTATCTTGACTGCAGTGGGTGTCGAAAGAAGCACCTGGTATGGACCTTCCCACCTTGGTGATGACCAGTTTTTCTTCTTTATATTCTTCACCCACACCCACTCCCCGGGGATCACTGCCACTTCCGATGTTTCAGTTTGTTCTTTATCTGAAACAGAATTTGACTGCAACAGATGTTTAGAATTCATGACTTTTCTCATATATTCAGCTAGTGTATAATCGGCTTCCTGGTCTGCGGACATGAGAAGTTTTCACTGGGGTGTATAATAAGCCCTTCCAAATAGTTTCTCAAAAGGAGTCAATCCTTTTGCAGTCGGAACAGTTCTCATGCTCAACAGTGCCAGGGGCAAACAATACAACCAATTCTTCCCTGTCTCAGCTATTAACTTTCTTAATTTATTCTTTAATATACCATTATGCCTCTCAACTAGCTCTGCAGATTGCGGATGGTATGCACAATGATTTTTTAAAGAAATACCAAAATACTTACTTAACTGCTGTATGGTTTGGTTTACAAAGTGTGTACCGTTGTCACTGTAGATCCTTTCCGGAATGCCAAATCTAGGGATGATTTCTTTGACAAGTACTTTTGCCACCATGGCTGCATCTGGATTTTTGGTTGGAAAGGCTTCCACCCATCTGGAAAACATATCTACAATGACAAGACAATACTTCTTATTTTCACATTTGTTCAATTCTATGAAATCCATACAGATAGTATGAAACGGATATGGTGGTGTAGGGGAAACCCCCTTGCTTGGGCTTTAACGCCCCTTATGCATGATGTTTGTTTCAAATTTGACACATCAAACTAATTTTTTTAGAGTAGTTTGTAAATCCGTACATTGTGAACACCTGGTTCACCAGCTGTACCATCCCCCCTGTTGAGACATGGCACTGCCCATGGCTCAACAAAGCTGCACATCTAAACAAATTAGATGGTAGTATTGGTTTCCCTTCTTTAGAGATGTACAGCCCCTTTTCGAGAATTGCTCCTCGTTTTACCCATCTTTGTTTTTCAGCTTGCATAGTGAGTGTCTGCATTGTTTTTAACATTTCTAAGTCTAAAATCTCAGAGGGTTGTAGTTCCTCATTTAAAAGAAATACTTCAGAAGCTGCTTGTTTTGCAGCTGTATCAGCTCTCGCATTACCTTTTGAAATCCTATCTTGTTGCTTGGTGTGAGCTGTGCATTTACAAATAGCTACTTTCTGAGGTAACTGAATAGATTCTAAAAGATCTAAAATAAACTGTGTATCATTTATAGGTTTGCCAGTAGATGTTATCATTCCTCATTTTTTCCACTGTTGCGCAAAAACATATACAGTAGAAAAAGCGTACTGGCTGTCAGTAAAAATGTTTACACATTTATCCTTTGCTAAGGTACATGCCCATGTCAAGGCAATCAATTCTGCTGCCTGTGCAGATAAGTTGTGTGGTAAAGGTTTTGCTTCTATAATCTCAGTGTCAGAAACTACTGCATATCCTACTAGGTTCTGTCCTGCAGGACCCCTTTTGCACGAACCATCCACGTATTATGTCACCTCGGCATCATCCAAGGGGACATCCGTGAGATCTTTTCTAGGTAGTGTCTTTTGCTCAATTACCTGCAGGCAGCATTGTGGTGTGCCATCTGCAGGAGTCGGAAGCAAGGTAGAAGGGTTCAAAGTTGTACACCGTTCAATTGTCATATGAGGTTGGCTCAACAATATAGTCATACAGGAAAGATGCCTAGCAGGGGAAAGATATGCCACCTTCTCTTGCACTAAAATAATCGCGACTGCATGAGGCACTCTCAAAGTGAGAGGGTGGAATAAAATTACTGAGGCCGAAGCCTGTACTGCCATTGCAGCTGCAACCACTGCTTGTACACAGTGGGGTAAGGACCGTGCCACTGGGTCTAGTTGTGATGAATAGTAAGCAATGGAGCGTTGCTTATCCCCATGCTGTTGTGTTAACACTGATGTCATATAACCTTGCTTACAATCTACAGTTTGGAAAAAACGTTTATGATAGTTTGGTAATCCTAGAAGTAATGAGGATGCTATTAACTGCTTCAGTTTGCAGAAAGCAGATTCTTATTCTTAATCCTAGAAGTAATGAGGATGCTATTAACTGCTTCAGTTTGCAGAAAGCAGATTCTGCTTCTGGTGTCCATTGTAACAAATGCTGTGCTGCCATAGGCTTCTTATATATAAGGTCAGTCAGAGGTGCAGATTCCAAATCATAGTTTGGAATCCAGCTCCGGAAAAAATTAGTTGTACCCAGGAAGGACATCATTTCCTTCTTGGTAGTGGGTTTTGGTGCTTGTAATATTACTACTTTTCTGTCCTCATCTAATTTTCTATCTTCCTTGGATATTACATATCCCAGGTATTTGACTTGTTTTTTCCAAAGCTGCAGTTTATTTTTATTTACCTTATGTCCTTCAGCAGCTAAGAATTGTAATAGCGCTATGGTATCTTCTCCACAATCTTGCTGGGTGGGGGCCGCCATCAAGATGTCATCAACATAAAGTAAAATCTGACTGCCTCTTGGTGGGGTGAATCCCACCAAGTTGCTTGCCATTTCTTGTGAGAATATTGTTGGACTTTCACAATACCCCTGTGGTAGTCACGTATATGTATACCTTTTCCCCTGAAATGTGAATGCAAACCAATACTGGCTGTCAGGGTGTATCAGTATCAAAAAGAATGCATTGCTGATGTCTACCACAGAAAAATACTTCTGTTGAGGTTTTAAATCATTCAACAGGGTGTGTGGGTCTGGCACCGTAGGTGCCCTTGGTATTACTGCATCATTTACAGCTTGTAAATCTTGGACCATACGCCATTCTCCATTTGCTTTTTTAACTGGAAATAAGGGTGTGTTACATGGTGAATTGGGAGATTCTACTACTATCCCTCCTTTAAGTAAGGCTGCTATAATAGGCTTTATCCCTACCTCTGCATCTTTTCATAAGGAATATTGTCTTTTCTGTAGTCTAAATGCTGACTTTGGCGTGATAGTAACTGGTCCCGCTGTACGAATAAGTCCTACATCTGATTTTCCTGTTGACCAGAGAGTTTCTGGTATATTCTGTAAGGCATTCTCTTCCTCCTTTAATAGGAGTGCTAATCAGCTGTTCTTGCTAGACTGCAAGTGTATGGCTGGGTGGGTCTGAGTTATCCAAATCAACTTCTGTATTTGTATTCCTTGTTCTGACAGTTCTAATTCTGTCTGTTTCTCCCATCTCGCAACTTTTTCTCCTAGGTCTGCCCATTCTATATTTTTGTTCTTGGTTAAGCTAACATGTGGTAATCGATTAGATTTATAAAGTGTAAAGAACTCCTGGGGCAATGAACAGCTGGCTACACTGTTCCCTTCTGTGTCCCAGTACAGGTTACGTAATATCAGTCTGTTTGCATGATTTTTAAACAATTCTTGCTCATATTCCTTATCAGGTCCTGGTGTGTTACAATAATACAGGGTACAGTGCAACAGGTGTTGCTTATCAATGCCAAGGGAGGGGAACTTGTTGATGGCTACATTCATTAATTCTTCGGTCACAGTCCCTGGACCAGTCGTAACCAAGTCCTGGCTGTACCAGTAAAACATTTCACCCTCCGATTGCACTGCAAAGGTATCAATTTGTTGCTGTGCTTTCATACCCTGCATGGTTGGGACTACTGCTATACCAAATAGTTGCATGAGGTCTCTGCCCAAGATGTTCACTGGGCATTTTGCAGAAACAACAATTTTTCTTTTCTGAGTCAATCCTGAAACTGGATCAATTATTGCAATATTACGGGAGAGGGGCTCCCGATACAGCTGTCAATTAGCTGCTTTTACCAGTATGTAATCAGGTGACTCTGTGTTTACTGGCAGTTTGGAGAGATGTATCAGGGTTCGTGATGCCCCTGAGTCACACAAGAATTTGACTTCCCTTCCTTCTACCAAGAGTGTAACTTCTGGTTTCATGTCTGCTAAATAGAGCTCCAAGCTCAATAAAGCTAGGTCTAATATTTAATTTTCTTCATTATCACTAACTTCTGTCACATCCTCTACTCCCTCTATCACATTCTCATTTCTCCTTTCTTCGCTATCCCCTTCTAGTGATTCCTGACTACCATATAGTCAGTCCTCACCCTCCTTGTCTTCTGTGGTTGCCTTCTTGTTTTTCCTGCAATCCTTTGCCTAGTGTCCCTTTTTACCACATTTAAAACATTCACCCCTTTTCTTTCGCCCTTCAAAGTC
This sequence comes from Protopterus annectens, assembly GCF_019279795.1. Lineage (NCBI taxonomy): Eukaryota > Metazoa > Chordata > Ceratodontiformes > Protopteridae > Protopterus > Protopterus annectens. The sequence continues at coordinate 1,391,085,581 of NC_056733.1, read as the reverse complement.
CTCTGATCATTGATCAGATTGTTTGTTTCCCTGTGCATTTTTCTTGCCCTGTTTCCCGGACTGTAGTACATAAACCTCTGCTCCATCTTCTACAGAAAATACTTGAGCTTTCTTTTTCTTTTTGCTATTAAAATGCCTTTCGGCATGCCTAGCATATTCAAGTAATGACTGTAACCTGCTCGTACGATGGTCTACCATGTGTTTTGTAATAAAACTGCTTATAGGTGCAATACTGCCCTTTAAAAATGCATTCTTTAACTGCTGTTCATATGGGGAATCTTGTGTTTGATCTTCAGGAACCTGCATTCCACAGTGGTTATTAAAACATTCTAATAGTCTGGCATAATACCGGTCAATAGTTTCACCTTCTTGTTGGATGCATTGATTAATGCAAGTCCAGTCTGCCCTAGGCTTCCATTTTTCAGAGATGCGGTCTGTAAGACCTTTTACTCTGTTGTCTAATTCTGCGCTGCTATGTGGGAGGGGTCTTTGTGTAGCATCACGGGAATTCCAGTTGCCACTAATCATGTGCCAATCTGGCCCCACAATTTGTCTAACTACTTTTTCTACCTCTTCTCCATTTAGGTTATAACTCAGCCTCATTCCTCGCAAATCTTCTGAGAATTTTCTAAAATTAACTTTTGGATGGGGAATTCCCTCAGTGACTTTCTGGATAGCTTCCGGAGTCCAAGGTCTATATACTAAAATAGTTGGGTCCTGATTGTCCTGACCTGCCTCGAGGGTTGGGTACTTCTATAAGTGGACATATTTCTTCTTCACTCATAGATCATGAATTCTTAACCATTTGATATAACTCAATGCCTTCATTTGAGTTACCTGCCTTTGTTCGAGACCTGGTCCCAATGGGATCTCTAATATATGGTTTTATTTTCATAATGCCTCTTTCTTCAGTGACCACAGGATATCGTGGGGGTAGACTAACCTGTTCACTTGCTTCATATTCTGGTAAGGGAGGTGGAGGTGCTGATGCTATTACTAAGTTATTGTCCTCCTTGTCTAAAAACATTGTTTTTGAATTTTTGTTCTTTTGTTCCCTACGGTTTACTTCCTCAATCCACCTGTGTGCCTGAGGAATTCCTAATTTGCGTTGCTTTTTTACCCGACCTTTGGAATCAGTTTTGAGTTGTTTGACAAGTTTGATAAGCGAGGATTTTTCTAATTTTCTGTCAAATTCATATTTATTAACCCATTTTGAATAATATTTAATATTGTCGGCACGCTGCGATTGCATGTATTTTGTGTCTTCTGTTAATGGCGGATTTTGGGGTCTTTTTGTGCAATTATTACCCATTTTGTTCTACCCTTTTGATCGTTATGTAACTTCTCTTATTTTTAACGTGGTACCACGGATTTTGTTATAATCTCTTCAGAATGACTGCCTACTTATTCTGTTTCTCCTGATCTATGACAAGACAGTAATCTTTTCTGTCCCTGACTTGTAAGCAAAAATACAGTCTTGACAAAAACAATACAAATCTGGTCCCTGATCTAAAACAGAAAACAGAAAAGTAGATTCACCTTACTGAGCCTATGTGATTGATCACCTGATTCACAGAGACCCGTCCTTCAGTCGCAGATCAGAAAGTGGCTGGCCTCTTTTGTACGACAATTCAGTCATAGGGCTTTTCATATAAGAAGAACCGATTTGGTTTCTTCCCCGTACGGTTTCAACCACCTGGCCCGTCTGATCCGAGGTGAAGAGAGGGTTCTGGTCCGAAGGACCAATCTGTCAAAGGAAAAACACTTCAAAGACCAATTCACGTAAGGTTCAAGTATGGCACCCTTTATTAACTTGTAGCAAGGAGACAAAGCATGCAGGCAGAATGATTTGTCTGGACATTAATAATTTGTATGGCATTTTTATACAGTTCTTTCCATGTTACACAGAAATGTTACTTCTATTGCTGATGTAGTTAGACACAGCTTTCTGTATTGTTCTACAGAAAATGTTACTAGACTAATTGCTGACTAGCTGAGAATAACTGCTGATTTACAAAGCATTTGAGAAAAACAACCTGGCCTTGGGGCTTATTTTAGCCCACCACAAACTTTCAATTCTTCAATTGTGCAGTTCTAATATATATGTTACATTTTGCCTAGATTCAAGGTACAAGTAATGCTGATTTTGGTTTATTCTTTCAAGCAGCCTTTGTGCTCCTTATCAAAGCTTCTAACAGCTGTGTACTTTCTCATGGCATAAGCAGAAAATCAATAACTCTTTGTTAAGTCTCATGACACTAGTAGAAAGGAAATACGTCTTGTTATTTGCTGACATTAGCAGAAATCAAATGCTTCTTGTTAAGTTTCTAATAACTGTGCAGATTCATGCAGTGAACAGAATAAATGTATTAACCCTTTTAAACCTCAGTGCATTAAGTATGCATATTACTAATACATATTTTTCTAACAATCAGCATAGAGTATTATTCATAGATTAGGTAGTTCAGTTGGAAAAGGATTTATATATAGGGAGAACAATTTGAGAGATGGAACTTTTTTCCTTGGTATACTTGTGTTGAGAGTTGCAGTACTGGAGGTAGATCTTTCAATTTTGACATCAAATTTCTTTTCATTAAAGGAACCAGGAAAGTGTCTGGCGGCTTTTTCCATATTTTATGAATGAGTGATGTGGTCCACCAGGTCAAAGATCTGGGTGAGGTCAGTAAAGACAACCCCTGTAAAACTGACTTTATTCATGTTCAGGAGGTAATTATCAGTCAGAGTAAATAGGACAGTCTGTGTGCTTCTGCCAGTCCATAATATCTATGTTGCTTGGGAATGGTATTATATTGGAAGTCAAGTAGTTGCAGAATAAAAAGCAAGTGTTCTTTTGAAATATTTTACCTGTTGGAAGAATAGAGATTGGATGGTAGTGTTTAACTGAGGTGTGCTTGGGACTTTTTGGAATTGCTGTAATTATAGCTTGTTTCTGTAGGGAAGGCATGATGTTTTGTCATAGACAATGGGTTTGGTATTTTTTAAGAGGGTGAAGGAGGTATTATTTACAAAGGGCGATAAACCAGATATGAAGCCAGTCTGAGTCTGTGGTATAATCTAGTAAAATTTTGATTTTTTTACATTGCTTTAATGGAAAAGGGGGCAGTAAATGGGGGGGAGGGGGGGGAGGTAAGCAGGTGCATTTAGTATGGTCTGATGTGCAACTTGAAAAATGCTGAGAAGAAGTTGCATGTGGTTAGTATTGTATATATGTGTTGTCTGGGAAACCCTACTTGTAATTTGGTCTACTTGCTTCAAAAGCTGCTTAGGTCTGTGAAGTAGGAAGCTTTGTAAGTTACATAGGTACCTGACTTTATGCCACTTAGGTTCTTTTTCCTTTTTGCAATGTTTATTTATGGTAGCAATTTCTATTTGTTATCTACTGTGTTGCATTGTTTTCATACCTTCCATGTTTTATTATTACATTTAAAAAGCAAAGTATTTTTCTGTTACCGACTGGGTGTTATTTGTTTTAAACAGTCTTGCAACTTTTGGGAGGTGTTTATTACTACATGCATAGGAACCATCTGATTAGGATATTAATTGTCAGTGAGCGGTTGAGTTTGGAAATTATGTAGAAACCAACTGACTTTAACTACGTCTTAATTTAATGTAGTAATGCTATTTTTATTTTTGGGATATAAGGTAATATGTTTTGTGCACTTAATGAGAATACAATAAAATTTAGCTTACAAGTTTGTACAGCCCAGCATTTGCACATAATTGTTCTGCATTCTAACTCACTTGGAAAATGAATCAGCAATTTATCCTAGATGGCTTTTCTTAGCAGTGTAGCAGCTCAGGATGCACATTGTTTTATCATAGTGCTTCTTTATGCAAAACCATCTTTATGGCACAAAATACCATAAAACACTTGAAAAATAAAAGAATATTAAAATCATAAATCATAAAATATATTAAAATAAGAGCCTGGCATGGCTCAACTACAGTCAAAAAAGCACCAATTTTCATTTATATTTTCTAAAATATTTACCATGACACTTAGATCATTGAAGTCATATATTGTCCAGGTGTGCTTCCAATGAATAGGTACACTATTCCAAAATCAAAAATCCAGGCTGAAGCAGTACATGCTGCCAATTTTGCCTACACATATGCTGTATGAAGAATCTTTCCACTGAAATTACCATTACCTAGTTTCCAGAAGGTGACATCCTTCTAGAGTGACATATCCATAGCTCCATTAATGGGGTCAACAACCTCTGCCCATTTCTCTGAGGCACTAGGACATAACCAGATGATATAGAAGTAGTCTGCCTTTGAATATTACTCCTTCAACAGAAAATAAATTGGGTCAACCTTCATTTTAAGCCAAGGTGGGGAAGTTTGCAAACAGTGAAGAGTTTTAAACAAGGAAACTTATAGAAGAAGGGGCAAATCAGACTATGTCCTAGTACTAACCATTATCTCATACTGATTGATTAATATCACTTGTTGTATCCTCTGATAATTTACCCTGTAGGCCCTCACATTTACTCCTATCCATCAAAGAGCAGTTCTTGTACAGTGTATTTAATTTCAGTACCTTTGCAATCTTGAAAGTTTGCAAACGAGGACCAAATATAAGTATTTTATAAATGAGGTAGACTTCTTTATGGCCCTCACCTATATAGGCATGTAGAAAATGGCTGAACTCAGGCATCTAAAAGCTAAAAATAGCTTGCTAATAAAATTGTACTTTTTGTTAGCACTGTTAGGTTGCATTTGTGATATTACTCTGACCAACTGCAAATTACCAATATAGAGGTCCATAACATAAATATAGTTATGATTCAGAAGAGTTCAGTGTTAGCCATTATAATATTCTATTATTAATTAGAAAATTTGTGAGGTGTCAAAATCTAGAAAACAAAATGGGACCTGTCTAAGTCTTTGATACCTTAGTGAGCTTACATTGAATTCATATCTCTGGCTCTCCTGCACCCTGTATTTTATTTTGATTTCTCTGAGAAAGATTAAGGGACATGTGAATGACTTTTAATACTGAATTGGTCAAAATGGATCTAAGGCATGCTCTGGTTCTTACATATTGCAAAGGAGGGTTGGCCTTAGGCCATTTGGACGTCTTTGCCCTAATAGGCCCCACTCCTTCAGGGAGACTACTTATGGTCAGCCTTAGGCATAGGTGACCAAAACAGCTCTCTTATTCTTTTTTTTTTTTTATTCCTTTCACTAAACCTTAGTCCTGCTATAGCAGAGACTTGGCTCCCCTGTAGCTGAGAAAGTTTCTGATGTGAAGTGAACCATTATCTTTTTAGTTAGGGTTTTTTGATAAGGATTTTACACTTGGTGAATAAAAGGACTTGGTTATGCCAACCTATTGTAGTGCTTTCCATAACAAATCCCAATTAACCACATTAAAGACTTTTTGGAAGTCTACCAAAATTTCTGCTGCTAGAGAAGAAGAATTTATTATCATGATTTGTAAAGGTGTATAAAGTCTATAAGCTGCTTCCTTTGACTTAAAGTTTGATTCTATCAGCTTCCATTTGTCTAGCAAGTTACTTAACCAAACAGTGATCCTGGGCCGAGTCTGAAAAAAATGCTTATGGGTTAATGCTCTATCCAGGTTAACAAATACAATAACTAAATAAAAATCAATATGTAATCTAACACCCCCCCCCCCCCCACACACACACACATACATTTCCTTTGTTTTATAAACATGTTTTATAACATTTTCCAAATGTCTGGCAATGACTTTAGGAATTATTTTTTTTCTCTGGTTGTAATAATGAGATTGCCCTTCAGCTACTTGGGATATGTCAATCTATGTCTAGTTTATATAAAAAATACATTAGTTAGTCTAGATGAACCATGCGGTATCCAAACCATTCCCATACATTAATACATCTTCAATAATGGAGAAGCCAATTCTCATTTAAACATTCTGTAAAAGTCAACCCTGAGGTCAACAGTACCTGGTGCTTTCTCCCCAGTAGTGGTCTCAGTTATATTCACTATTTTTGTCTTGTTATGTTGCCTTTTAATCTGGCAAATCTTCAGCTGACATTAGGTATTCATGTTATATAGAGATATTAAAGTTTTTTGTTGTTGTTGTCATCATCTGACATTAAATACATATATATATATATATATATATATATATATATATATATATATATATATATATATATATTTATATATACACACACACATATATATATATATATATATATATATGTATACACACACACACACACACATATATATATATATATATATATATAAATATATATATATATATATATATATATATATTTATATATATAAATCTTTCAGAAATAATTCTCCAAAGCTGCAAGATGTTCTTTATCTGAGGTAAAATACTGTCTGTATTCCATCATCTATACCTAACAGAGATTCTCTTTGTTTATAAGAGATGTAAGCATAATTTATTTATTTCATTTAATGTACTGGCCAATAAATGAGAATTAAAGCATGTTCCCAATAAAATATTTTGTACCCATTCACACTTTTCCTGAGTGTTCATTAGATGCTTTTCTTTAATAGCCTGCCTATGTGCTTTAAAGTAGTCTAAAAAAAAATTTATTATTATAACCTCCAGTTTTGTACTTATATTACTGCAACATAAACAAGTTAATGAATTCTAGCCTCTACATCTAGCCCTAAATTCAACTTTCTTACCCCTTATTATTTCTTTCTTAACAAAGCTCTTAAAAATTCCTATTTGGCATATATTGATTCCAGCATCACCAACCTCCTGCCAACAAATCTTATCTGATCTCATAAGTGAGATACGGAAGTCTTTTGTGGAGTAATAGAAGACCGAATTCTCATGGAATAATGCAGGTAAACTGATGTTATATTCTTCATCTTCAAGGTGACTTGGCAATGAGCAGAGAATGCACAAAACTTGATAAACTTCCATAATGATGACTATGAAATTAGCGAACATTAACAATTAATGAATTATATGTGCTACATTAGGCTGAAGTGCAATATTTGTATAATTCTTCTGATGGGTGTAACACTCTCAACGTACAAAGAAATCATCCAAATAAAGTCAGGATTTGCACACAAACTAAATAAACAGTTAAATGACTGCAAGATACCATCTTTCAGGTAACTCCAAAAAGATTTAATATACCTATATAACATAAATGTCTGATGTAGTGAAAATGAGTTTGCATGTTATATTGGTATATAAAAGCTCTTTGAGGTTATCTGAAGCATGGTGTCTTGGAACCATTTTATTTTTCATGTAACACTCTTAAATATCTAATAGCCTAAACTCCTCAATACCACATTTGTACAGAAAAGTACAGTCTAGGTAATTCACTTCTATCTGGGTAATCCAATCCAGCATAGGATTCATGACTATGTTAACATTCACTAAAATAATCCCATTGTATGCAAACGTATTTGTTCTAATAACATCCCAAATCTCATCAGTATAACCAATATTATCTTAATATGGAACATAAACACTTGTGATCTCTAACAGTAGTTTACTTGGTGAAAACAAGTTGCTTTTTCTTGTCTTCCTTTTACCCTTTTAAGGGCACAAAGGTGACAAGTACATGTTTTATTTATTTTAGGTGGTTTCCCACATTTTTATAAAGATGCTAGGGAATACCTCCTTTTCCTGCTTTCATTTTGGTTGATTGGCAAGTCAAAGAGCTAGTCAGATTAGTGTTTTAAGGTCATATGAGTTTCCTGGTAAACAGATGCTCATTACTGCACTGTTATACTTGGTGAAAGCAAGTTTCTTTTTATTTGTCTTTATTTTACTCTTTTAAGGGCACAAAGGTGACAGGTGTTTGCTTTATTTATTTTAAGTGCTCTCCCATGTCTTTATAAAGACACCAGGGAACACCTCATTTACCTGACTTCATTTTGGTTGATTGGCAAGTCACACATGCCAAGTGAGCAATCATTATTGCAGTATTTTACTTGGTGGCAGCAAGATTCTTTTTATTTGTCTTTATTTTACCCTTTTAAGGGCACAAAGGTGACAGGTGCTTGTTTTATTTACTTTAAGTGCTCTCCAATGTCTTTATAATCACATCAGGGAACACCTCATTTACCTGCTTTCATTCTTGTTGATTGGCAAGTCAAACATGCCAAGTGAGCAATCATTATTGCAGTATTTTACTTGGTGAAATCAAGTTTCTTTTTATTTGTCTTTATTTTACCCTTTTAAGGGCACAAAGGTGACAGGTGCTTGTTTTATTTATTTTAGGTGCTCTCCCATGTCTTTATAAAGATGTTAGGGAATAACTTGTTTTCCTGCTTTTAATTTGCTTAATTGGCAAGTCAAAGAGCTAACTGGATTCATGTTTTAAGGTCATATAGGGCTCATGGTGAGCATACACAAGCCAAGTGGACATAGTCTTCCTTTTTGCAAAGAAACCAAGATGCCCATTGAGTATCTTTATGCATTCTTGTGGTACTGTGAGTACCTGGATACGAAGACCTAAGGTTCGTTAGCATTTTACTGTTAGAAAGTTGTTTTTTTAAATTTTTTTACTTTTAGATACTATTGTTGTAAAGGTTGCTAGTTGTTGACAATTTTAGTTAATTGTTTCTGTTAAGGTAATAACACTGTGATTCAAACTTCATAGTGTTATAATAAAAGGATCACTAGTATTTCAATTTTATTTTTTAATCATGTGCGTCGTTAGATTAATTGTCATGGATGATTTAAATAAGTATCAATTAGAACCTCTTAATATATAGACTCTTACTTAAGTGTGTTTTGTGGAATGTTTAAGATGAAAAATATTTTTGGAGTGTGACTTTAAATGTATACATTGTACATGATTACTCAATTTACTCGGTATTTTTAAGGGTAAGATTTCCCATCTAGATGATTGTAGCTGTGATTATGACAAAGCACTTAACACTATGTATTAGCATTTGCGGATTCTTGGATAGAGAGCAATCAGGTCAAAGATGGCTAACACAGAAGGTCTTTGGCTAACTAAATTCGCAGATGATTGCAAACTAGGAGCCATAATCGAAACTCCTAACAATGTGGACATCCTACGAAAGGGCCTCACTGAGACAGATGCCTGGTGTCAAAGACATGGTCTCAAGCTCAATGCCAAAAAGTGCACTGTCATCCCCTTTGGTAAAAACTCTGTACCCATGAACTACCACATAGGCGGTAGTCTACTTAACACCAAAAGTTTGAAGAGACCTTGGTACATAGGTGGACAGTAGTCTCTCCTTTGATAATCACATCACCGCAGTGGTCAGGAAATCCTTCTACATGGCACACCTCATCACAAAAGGTTTCTCATCCAGCAAAAAAGAGGTCATTGTTCCCCTCTACTCATCATTCATTAAACCCATTATAGAGTACAACGCCACTTTTGGTATGTACCTCACAAGGCATCTACAACAACTGGAAAGGCTGCAAAAATACCTCACAAAGAGGATTACTGGCCTCAAACAGATGCCTTACAAAGACCATCTCAAAAAACTCCAGCTTTACTCCGTCGCATATCGCCTACCAGGAGGCGATCTCTGCCTAACACACAAAGCTATGTCAAACCCAGAGCTGTTGGACATGCTCCACTTAAAGAAATGCCAATCCCTCTGAGCTACATGCTCTAGGGACCTAAACCTTGTCACCACAATAAACAGAACATGCTGGAGGGATAGATTCCTGTCCCAGAGACTTCCCATACTCTGGAACAGACTACCTATCTATGTCAAACAGAGCTCCTCATTAACACTCTTCAAGAAAAATCTTGATGATTGGATGGGTAATAGGAAATTCACCCCGGGGATCACTTCTGTGGTTCTGCTTGACAGGGGCACAGGAAAATAATTTTCTTGGGTGGCGAAAGCCAGGGTACCTTTTTGGCTAGGCTTGTATAGGCCCTAGGGCCAACAGCCTAGTACCTACCTATGAACCTATGAACTTTGATAATATGATAAATTAAACTATTTCTTTTCCTGAACCTGTCATTCTGTCATTAGGGGAAGGCAATAATGATTAAGATAAACTAGTGATAGCAATCACACACAATTTTCTGTTCTGGATTCTAGTGGTTTTAATACTACAGCCTATCTTGACCTCACCAAGGCTTTTGACACCATCCCCCATTCTGGAATTATAGCTAAACTCACTAAACTAGGTATAAATCCCTACGTCACAAGATGGGTTGCCAACTGGCTCACTGACAGAACCCACACTGTAAAAGTTGCAGACTCCAAATCTGACCTCAAAGCAGTGATAAGTGGAGTAACACATGGTTCCGTCCTGGGACCTCTCCTGTTTGGTATCTACTTCTTTGAAGTATAGGCTAACACAGAAGGCCTCTGGCTAATGAAGTTCGCAGAAGACTGCAAACTAGGACCCATAGTCAAGTCCCCAAATGATGTGGACATCCTACAGAAGGGCCTCGCTGAGACAGATGCCTGGTGTCAGAGCCATGGCCTCAAGCTCAATGCCAAAAAGTACAGTGTCATCCCCTTTGGTAAAAACTCTGTACCCATGAACTACCACATAGGCAGCAATCTACTTAACACCGAATGTGTGATAAGAGACCTTGGGGCCCAGCTGGACAGTCGTCTCTCCTTTGATAGTCACATCGCCACAGTAGTTGTCCTTCTACATGGCACACCTCATCATAAAAGGGTTCTCATCCAGGAAAAAAGAGGTCATTGTTCCCCTCTACCTGACACTCATTAGACTCATTATAGAGTACAACGTCCCTTTTGAAATGTACTCACAAGACATCTGCAGCAGCTGGAAAGGCCACAGAAGTACCTCACAAAGAGGATTGCTGGCCTCAAACAAATGCCCTACACTGACTGTCTCAAAAAACTCCAGCTTTACTCCGTAGCATATCGCCTACTCCAAGGTGATCTCTGCCTAACATATAAAGCTATGTCAAACCCAGAGCTGTTGGACATGCTACACCTAAAGAAATCCCAATCCAGCTACATGCTCTGGGGACCTAAACCTTGTCATCACAATAAAGAGGACATGCTGGAGGGATAGATTCCTGTCCCAGAGACTTCCCATACTCTGGAACAGGCTACCCATCTATGTCAAGCAAAGTTCTTCATTAGCACTCTTCAAGAAAAATATTGATGAGTGGATGGGAAATAGGAAATACACCCTGGGGATCACTTCTATGTCTCTGCTCGACAGTGGCACAGGAAAATAACTTTCTTGGGTGGCGTAAGCCAGGGAACCTTGTTGGCTAGGCTTACGTAGGCCCTTGGGCAGATAGCCTTGTACCTACCTATGAACCTATAAAACTATAAGTAAAATTGACAACAGTTATGAGAATGTTAATACTGATTTTTTTTTTTTGGGGTGGGGAGGTAATGGAAAACAAAACATTTATCACAATATAAGAAAATTAAAGGCAATACTACAGCATATGTGACCAAATGTAGAAAGGTGATAAAATATAAGAAAAATACAAAGTGTTATATGAAGAAAAAAAGGAGATGATACATCAAATATTGCTTTAATTTATTTTCCTAATGAAAACTGTTGATGTATAATTAGTTATGACAAGCTTACTCTGACTAATGATTTATCAGCTTCCTCTGGGACAGAGTTTGTTGATTTCCCTTTTAAGGGTAATGACATGGTAGTACCCATCCATAACAATGACATACAGGAAGTTAATAGAGATATAGATGAGATGTTGGATACTGATCATAATGAGAGATGTAGTGAAGTGGATTTGGAACAAATACCTGGCCCCTCTGATTCTAGTAATAAAGTATCAATATCAAATTTGTAAAACTTAAGACAAGGGCTATCTTTGATGTCAGTGATGTTGATATTTTGGATCTAAAATACAGGCTAGTAATGCTAAATCTCACTAAAACAATACAGGGTGTAAGTAACATGTCCTACACAGACTGACTCAAGGTCCTAGCCCTATATTCTGCTTCCTACAGGCTTTTGAGGGGAAATCTATGCCTGGCCTACAGGGCACTATCAGACCCCACTCTGATGGACCTCCTGCATATCCACAAAAAAACAGCACCAGAATTACCCATTCTAAAGACTTAAACCTTGCCTGTGATATAAATATGACCTGCTGGAGAGACAGGTATATATCCCAGAAACTACCCCATCTATAGAACAGGCTCCCCATCCATGTGAAGCAGAGTTCCTCCCTAACCCAATTCAAGTGCAACTTGGACAATTGGATGGGAAACCGGAAATTCATCCCTGGTTTGGCACCTATGTCTCTAATGGACACGGGTAACCTGTAATTGGTTCATCTCCCAGGCCCATGCTTACACTTATCACGGGTATCAGTCAGATATTTGGGATGCATGGCTAGGCTTAAAAAGGCCCTTGTGGTCGTTAGCCTAGTAAACACCTATGAACCTATTGGGAAATTTTGATGATAATTTCATCATATTTTCCCTTCAAAAATGGTGGTCTAAACAGATCAACAAGAGATGTCTGCTTGATAATGACAGAATTAAGGATCTCATTCAGAAAAAGGATTGGTCAAATTTAGGTTTTAATAAAGAGGCTGACTATGGCTATTCAGAATTATTCAGAATTATAAGATATTGTGAATGGTGGAGTAAAAAACTAAAGAGGCATTAAATATTCAGTCAGATGAAATTCATTACCTAAATGGTGGAGATGGAAGATAATAAAATTATAATAATAAAAAGCATATTTTAGGCTTTGTAAATGTTATCCTTCAATAAAAAATATGTCTAAATTGAATAAAGTTACTAAGAAATTACAGCATTTAATTAAATCTGAAAAAATCAATGTTTGAAAGCAAATAGCATCTAATGAAAAGTACTAAAGCATATTGCAGTTATATTATTTCATTTAGGAAAATGAAAACCCTATAAAGTTACTGGTACATAATGATGTGTCTGAAACTGACATTTTTAGAATAGTTGAGATTTTTAATATTCAGTTTAGTAGTGATGCTCTGAGTTCTAATGTAACAAACAGTAGTGTTAACTTACAACTGTCTCAGGATATTTGCCTATTAATTAGTACTGATATTAGTAAAGAAATCTTGGAATCAGTATTTTGAAAATTAGGTGATTTGAGACAAAGATGGCCACCATTCTGTAGACACTGCATATCTACAGCTCTCCAGATACTCGGAATAAAAATCAACCTGAGGTTATACTACAAGATTTTTTGTAATAATCGTTGGATATAACTATTCTACTACAACTAAACATTGCCTGAGAGGTAAAAGAACAGGAGGAAACTAATCAAATTCACAGGATTAGATCTGATTGTCTGCCTGACTCTGAACAGAGTATTAAACAAAGGAACTGTCTGACTTCTGTTTCACAATGTCAAAAGAAGAAAAAAGTATGGAAACAACAACAACTAAAACCAAATTATCATCACTTCAGTCACCAGAAAAAGATTCAACAATCAAAAGGCAGAAGACTATTAAACAACAGGAACTTTTAAAAGCTGGAATGACAAATAAACCGGATCAACTGGCTAACATGGAAGATATTAAAACTGCTTTGTTGCCTATTCAAGAAGCTTTGAAAGAACTACCAAACCAGATACTTTCTTTTGGTGCCACATGCAGTCAAATTCTTGAAAGGATGGATAAATCGGAAGCTAGGATATCCGAAAATGAGGACAGAATAACACTGCTTACAAAAAAAACCAGACATTCATGACATGGATATTCAATCTATGCAAAATAAGATTCTGGACTTGGAGGCAAGATCCAGAAGGAACAACATAATTATTAGAGGAATTCCTGAAACTATCCAATATAATGATTTAATTTCTACCATCATACAAATACTTGAAATATTGTTCAATGACTCTGACATTGCTAAGCAAATAGTTATAGAAAGAGCACATAGAGCTCTCAGAGAAACACAAGCCTCAAACATTCCTAGACCAGTTTACGTCAAAATACTCAACTACCAGGATGTAAATAAAATAATTCTAACTGTTAAAAAGAATGAAGGTTATGTTATGTGGCAAAATAATAGAGTTTCTATGGGACAGGATTTACCATTGCAAATAAGACAAGCCAGACAAGCACTAGCTCCATACTGCAAGTTCCTTATTGAAAAGAACATTAAATTTCAAATGAAATACCCTAACACATTAATTTTCACAGTTGATGGATCCAAATATTCCATCTCTACAAAAAAAGAGGCAAAAGTTACCTTTTTGAAGATTTTTAAATCTCTCCCAACTTCGGAAGCTTAACTAGACCATCCTGTCTGTTTACAGCAACGTGGATACTGGGATTCCATGCTTACTATACCTTGAGGCTTCAAAATCCTTTGTTTGTGCATTTTTCTTCACCAGGCCCCTTGGTAAATAATTAACTAGTCTTTTTTTTGCAGTTCCAGCTCGTCCACGAAGATTTCACAAACTTTTACAGCTTCTATGAACTGTGTCCCTTCGCGAGGCAACAGGAAGTCCTTTGGATGCTGCTGAGGGTCCGCTTTCGCAGTGGCACATCCGAAAGTCCGTCTGTGTAATGGTTCCCCCTTCGCAAACTCGAAGACAAGATTTCATGAGCAGGAAGTAGAAAGATCTCTGTGGAAGAAGAGGAAACTACTGGGATCGTAAAACGAGGCTCCGTGGACTTATAATGTATGTTACAACTTTTATTTCTGTAAAGAGAAATGTGAATTTATTCAGGTAGGATTTAAACTGAACTAATAATGTTTTGGTTAAAATGTGTTATTTAACTGATATGGTAGAAGTAGGATAAATTTATCACAGTTATTCTATTTTCTTAGGTAGTTTGCCTGAATGTGGGTGTGCTAATAATATTGTACTGTACTGTAATATTTATTTTCCTGTCTTTAGGATGTGTTTTAATACTGTAAATGTTTAGATACAAAGAGGTTTTAATGTTGGGATAGTTAGTAGATTAAAACAAGATATTATATCCTGGCATTTCTAGGAAAATGAAGGTTATTTCTCTGATGTGGTTCTGAATGTTATGGGAACTGTGCTATTTAGGTATCATTTTATATATTCAAGTATAGTACCCAGTAAGCATAGTTAATGCTACTTGTATTCACCAATGTTGCTGTCATTACAATGTTAAATAAGTTAGATTAGATAAACAATGTCAGATTTAATGCTTTCACTATAGATTAAACATATAGTGAATTATCTTGAAGCCAATAACATTATTGTTTAATAGGAGTACTGTCATATATCTGTTTAGGTTAGATTTAAATAAGAACGTTAGATATTCTAGGGTAATATAACCAATTAATAGAACTAATAATATATGTTAACTATTAGAGAGGTAGAATAGTAATTTTGAATGTAATGAAGACCATTTGTGTTAACCAAATAATATGTTCAAGAGCTGTAGATAGTTACCAGTGTTTAGCAGGGAATGTTTTGGTTAGGTTTTGTAGAGTTAGATGTAGTCATTATAGGTTTTTTGCATGTTTTTAGTGTGTTATTTTGTAAGATAAAGAACAGAGGTTTAGTAAGGATGTGTACCAATAAAAGTTTATACAGTGTAAAAAACCTATGTATGTCCTGGTCCAGGGGAATAGTGGATAAGCACTGGTTAGGGATGGGACGTCAAGATTGCTTCCAGACATTATATACTGTGCTAATACATTTGAATCTAGTATCGTCTTTCAATTTTAAAATATACTTAAAAGTTTTAAAAATCTTAGTATGTGGATAGTAGACTCATGGAATGTTAAAGGGTTCCAGAACTTGAAAAAAAGGAAATTATTTTTTCATTTATTCCTCCAGTCAAAGGCATGTTTTATTTTATTACAAGAAACCCATTTTACTAATGATCAATGGACTGTCCTTAAAAATAAGAAATGGATCAGAGAGGTGGTAGCTTCGGAAGGGACAACTAACAGTGCAGGGGTGGCGATTATTATTAAAAGTCAGTACCAAGAGAAAATTCTAGATTTTAAAATGGACAAAGAGGGAAGATGGTGTTATGTGATTCTTGTATCTAAACTATATGATAAACCGGTGATACTTCTTAATATATATGCCCCATGTACCAATCAACAACTTTTTATAACATCACTTTATTTTATCCTGAATCAATATAATAATTACTATATAATAACAGGAGGTGATTGGAACACATACCAAGACCCCAAATTAGATAAATCAAGTTCACATAGGTCCTTTAATAACCAAGCAGTGATAGCACTACAGGAACTTAAAACAGATTTTAAATTATATGATCCATTTAAATACACAAAGAATCAAATGAATGCAAATAACTTTACATTTTATTCAAGTTGTCATAAAATGTGGTCCAGGATCGACTTTTTTCTAATTTCAGATGCAGTAATGTTTTTTGATCCCTATATATACATACAAGCTCGACATTTGTCGGATCATTCTAGGATCACATTAACTTTTAATAAGGACACTAGTCATAAGATACGCTTTAGATGTTATAACTGGACATTAAATCCATATCTATTGAATAAAGAAGATATAATAAAAGAAGTTCAAGAGTCCTTTAACCAGCTACTAGCTAATCTTTCTGAACACCGTCATCCGTCTGACATAGAATGGGCAACGACCAAAGCACAAATTAGAGGAATTTTTCTACAAAAGGCTACTTATTACAAGAAATTACAAGTGACAGACATACAAGAATTGGAAACTAAAATTAAATTACTGGATCAGGATCTAATTGGGAACTATAGTAAACAAACGGAAACTGAGTTATTAAAATGTCAGAAGGACCTCTTTTTACTGCAAAACAGTAAATTATCATTTTATGAACAGAAAATGCTGGTAAAATACGCCAATCATATACAGATCCCTTCAAAGGCACTAGCGCGTATCATTAATCAATCGAAAATACCTTCTCAAATCTCTGAAATACACTTTAATAATAAAACATATACCAATACTGAAGACATTATGAAGACATTTGAACTAATATTTTCTCAAGTCTATGGTGAACAGCAGGAATTAAATATAAATAAGAGTAATAATGATTTTCTGCAGAAAATTATCTTTCCGAAAATTGGTGATGAGCTTCATATGAACTTAGTTAAACCAATTTCTTCAGAGGAGATAACTGATGCAATTAAGAAGTTGAAGCCATATAAAGCTCCGGGACCGGATGGTTTGACCACGGAATTTTATAAAACCTTTAGTGATATATTGGGGAAAATACTTTCACAGGTATTCAACTATATAACTAATAATAAAATTAATGACCCGCACTTTAATGCTTCGAAAACTATTCTTATACTGAAAGAGAATGCTGATTTACAAAACCCGGATAACTATAGACCTAGTTCACTTTTGAATATAGACATGAAAATGATGACATCAATTTTGGCTAATAGATTGAAAAAGGTAATTAACCTGATAATATCAGAGGAACAAGCCGGTTTTATAAATGGCAGACAAACTACAGATAATACATTATCACTTCATACACTGATTTCTTATGCCACTCACAGGAATTTTAATGCTTATGCACTCATAATTGACGCGCAAAAAGCTTTTGATAGAGTGAACTTAGAATGTTTGTTTGATATTTTAGCATGTTTTAATATACCTCAAGAATTCATTTTAACTTTAAAAAAACTATATAATAATCTCTATACAAATCTAGTTATTAATAGGAATCTCTCAAAAAGAATTCAAATTAAGAATGGTACCCATCAAGGATGTCCGTTATCTCCTATATTATTCAATCTATATTTAGAACCATTATTTCTACATATCAAACAGAATATTTATCACAATGCTCCAATAATATATGGTACGAAAATTTCCATGGCTGCTTTTGCAGACAATCTAAATATTTACTGCACGACACCTGTTTCAGATATCAAGAAAATATTAAAAGCTGTGGAAGACTTTTCAAAAATATCGAATTACAAAAAAAAACAAGGTATTTCCATTAAAGACGCCTACACCCTTTTCGCTTTTACCATTGGTAGGTCAAGAAAAATCCGAAGAAAAAATAAAATATTTAGGGGTGGTTTTTTCAACGGATAATAGAGACTTTTATGTAAATAATGTTAAGCTAATTTGGGAGCAGATAGTCTCTGATTTAAAAAGATGGAATAATCTGAAATTACCAATAATGGCAAAGACCTCAATTATTAAAATGAGCATACTTCCCAGAATATTATATATCTTTAGAGCTACTCAAGTTCAAATTTCTAGGAAATTCTTTAAACAACTTCATACAGAATTAGGTAAATTTGTATGGGAACCTAGAAAAGTTAGGATATCTTATGACAAACTGATGACTCTGAAAAACAGGGGTGGGTTGGAGCTACCGAATTTTGAAACATATTATTTAATAATAAATGCTAATAGAATTCTAAGAGTAGTTAACTTTGATAGGTCCAATTCTAAATGGGCACCTAAGTGGTTGATTCTGAATCATAAACATGTTGCTGGATGGGGCATCAATTGTAAGGCATTACCTTTTTTAAATAAAGATACCCTTAAAATGTACGCTCTGATGGAACATATCATAATATATATAATATCAGTACAAAGTCTGTCTAACTCACTAAATTTCTTACAATATATGATGATTTTTCAACCATTACATAAGAACCCGAATTTGAAAATTGGTAATCAGTTGATAGATCTTAAGAAATTCCCACTTATAAGTGAATTAACCATACTTGATTTATATCCCTTTCTCGGTATCTCAATACATGACATGCTAAGAGAGATGAATCTCCCTAATTCGTATTTAATTATAATGAGACAGTTAAAGGACTTATCAATAAGCTATTTCAGTAATAGGAATCTTAAAATTAAAGAAGAAGACTTAAACATTTGCCTAAATTTATGGCAAACTCTAACACAGGACTGTAAATATATAACAGCCTCATATAGTTTGATGAAAGATGTGAAATACAATAACCAAATACATTTATCCAAATACTGGAAGGAGAAACTGTCAACGACTGAAGATAGTAAAATAGTGAGAGAAATTAACTTAACCTTAAAATCAGTGTCCCTTCAAAAGTTATTATTTACTCAGTTGATGATATTTAATAATGCGTATTACACGCGTCTCACTCTATATAAATTTAATTAAAAAATTCACCTAAATGCCCATATTGTATAGATCAAATGGCTGATCTTTTAGACATGTTCTGGAGTTGTAAATGTATTTTTAAACTCTGGAATTCTTTGAAATTACAACTACAAAAAATGGGATATCAACAGTCTACACTTTCTTGGGAGTTTATGATTCTTCATATTCCGCCAATTAATTTGGATAGATCCCAAAGGATCATACTCATAAACATTTTTTTGTTAATGAAACTGTACATAGCTACAAATTGGTTGAATCCATCCCAGACTTTATGGGAAAACTTTAAGGGTGTAGCGATAAAACATATCTTAGCACACAAATTACTAATTAATGATCATAAGAAAAGTGTAAATAACACAAAATTATGGGAGCAAATCTTCAATATTGTCTTAGCTTAAGGTTCCAATCCACTTTTCTCCGGGAAGTACAGACTAATTATGGAGTTTACTATAGATAAGCCTTATATTGATACTAGATTTTTATTTTATTTTTCTGTAATACCTATTTAGAAGTATATATTTATGTATAATGATTCTATGTAACTGTTGGAAGCATTCATATATATATTGTAAATATGTTGTAGTATTGTATTAACATTTGGAAAAAATAAAGAATTATTATTGAAAAAAAAAAAAGAAAATTAGGTGATTTGGTCTTGGTGAAATGAAAGTCAGTCAACTGGGTTTTAGGTGATGTGAAGTAAAGCTGTTCCCTCATAGAAACTCTTTTGGGTGAACAAATACACAGACTAATGCAAATTGGTGTTGTTGTGACTAGTATAAAACATTTTATGGAAATTAATGACTTTTTAAAAACATCTTATCTTGGGAATCACAAGTAGGTATTCATTTTATTAATGGCAAATGTAAAAATCATGTATTTTGGAAAGTTTGTTACAAACATAAATATCTGTATATAGGAATTGATATGGGAGGATGTAAACTATTACAAGAACTTAGTTATATATATTTGTAATAATGTTTCCTTCATCACACATTTGAATTACATTATTAAAAAGCTATCACACAGGTTGGATTTCTTCTAAAATATTTTTAATAATAACATTGAAAATTTGATTAATCTTTTCAACATTTATATTAAAGTTGTTTGGAGTACAATAATTCATTTGCCATGTATACAGTTAGGGATTTAAATAGCTTAGAATCTGTTCAAAAAGTTTGTCATGAAAATGTCAGGACCTTCCAACCTTTGTTACCAAGAGAGATTACACTACAAAAATTACAAAGGCAGCATGATTCTTGGTTTCAAGGACTTAAAGAATGATGAGCTAAGATTATTATCAAATCTTGAAATTGATAATTATAATAACACTTTAAAGCATAAAATGTTGAAACTTTCTGTTGGTTTTAGTAGAACTAAGAAAAGACAATTTTAAGTTGTTCATATCTGGCCCAGTTTAATGGAATAATGTACTAATTACAGTTTGAAGTTCATCTAATATTGATAAGTGTAAAAAAACGTTGATAACTGGATGGGTTCTGATGTATATAATCCTACCTGTATGGAGTCTGTGTTCCTAGAAGGAATTAGGGCCAAAACTTATGAACTTAAAGGGCAGTACTTATCAGTAATATTATCAACTACCATCCCCTCCATCCAATTTCTTAACTTTTGTCTGACCTAGAGATTGATGAATCAGTATCACACTTCATGTCTTCCTATATAACCCTGACCTTTCCGGTATTTTAATGCAGATGTAATATGACAACATTTAACTTTTGTTTCTTGAAGTAAAATCGCCTGGGTCATAACATTTAATTGATGCAGTACAGTTTTGGTTTCTACAGCTTTAAAAGCTAACTCCAGCCAAGTTGGAACTTCCAATGAGTGACCACTCAAACCTCTTGAATCAGAGGAATCTGGGATATATGCAAATAACTCTTATGAACAACAGGTGTTTCAGCTAATTGGAGATTCTGAATGCCCATGACTTGTTTCATCATTTTAATGAACAATTTCAGGTCAATAAAGCCAAACCTCACTAGCTGTGGATATGCATATTTCAGCCTTTGTTATGACCTCATAAGCACAGCACAAGCAGGGTGTTTAACTAAGCATAAGAAACCCAGGGCTGTTATACCCAGCTGATGTCCATTACCATTACAGTAAATGAATAATATCCCAAATAAAATAAAACAATGAGTGAGAAGGTCACACAGAAAAAAACAATATGTAAAAACTAAATGAAAACTCCAGCCAAGTTGCAACTTCCAATGAGCGACCACTCAAACCTCTTGAATCAGAGGAATTTGGGATATATACATATAACCCTTATGAACAATAGGTGTTTTAGCTAACTGGCAATTCTGAATGCCCATGACTTGTTTTGTCATTTTAATGGACAATTTCAGGTCAATAAAGCCAAACCACACTAGCTGTGGATATGAGTATTTCATCCTTTGTTATGACCTCATCAGCACAGAACAAGCAGGGTGTCTGACTAAGCATAAGAAACACAGGGCTGTTATACCCAGCTGATGTCCATTACCATTAGGGTAACTGAAAAATTTCCCAAATAAACTAAAACAATGAGTGAGAAGGTCACACAGAAAAAAACAATCTGTAAAAACTAAATCAAAACTCCAGCCAAGTTGGAACTTCCAATGAGTGACCACTCGAACCTCTTGAATCAGAGGCACATGGGATATATGCAAATAACCCTTATGAACAACAGGTGTTTCAGCTAATTGGCAATTCTGAATTCCCATGACTTGTTTCTGTGTTTTAGTGGACAATTTCAGACTGTGAATATGCATATTTTGGCCTTTGTTATGACCTCATCAGCACAGCACATGCAGAGTGTTTGACTAAGCATAAGAAACACACGGCTGTTATACCCAGCTGATGTCCACTACCCTAGACTCCCCCCTGCAAAATAGTAGCATTAATGTAACCTTGACTGTAGAGTGTAATGGTACAATAATGTGCATAGCATGGGTGACTGACATTACCTACCTACTGCTATGTTGAATACATCGAACCATGATTTCAGCATTCTGGATTCAGCATTTCTGGCCGATATTCTAAACAGTCAACCAAGCGGATATGGAATGCCAATAGTAAACCATATACATATATATATATATGTGTGTGTGTGTGTATATATATATATATATATATATATATATATATATGTGTGTGTGTGTGTGTATATATATATATATATATATATATATATATATATATATATATATATATATATATATATGGTTCTACCTGACAAACCACATCACGACACCACATATTCAGTCCATAAACGACGGTACACAAACAACCCCATACACATCCCCACACACAACACAAGCACACCAAAATCCTTACAAGCCACACTAAACCTTACCCTAACCCTAAGGTCCCTAACCTAACTCACTTAACCCTCCCTATAACTCTAACCCACCCTAACCCACCCTAACTCACTTAACCCACCCCTATCCCCACAGACCGTCAATCTCCACACTTACCTGCCTCGCACCCTAACGTCCGTCACCGCATACTCACACAGCCTTTGTCGGCATCCTCGGGTCTTCATTGTCGATGTTCTGCAACCCGCGATTCGTCGGTCTTCTTTTCGATCTTCTGGAGCTCAGTTCGATGTCTTCTCAGCTGTCGACGAAGTCAGGTAGAACCATATATATATATATATATATATATATATATATATATGTATATATATATATATATATATGGATTCACTTCATAATACTGAAAACTCAAAACACTGAAAATGAGAAAACTTCATAATATAGAAGACCAAAACACAGAAACTTAAAACACTGAAACTCAAAACAATGAAAATACATATCAACATATACTGAGTTTAAATAACATAAATCATAGCACTTTCAAAGTGAATATATCAACTCCAAGATTGCACTTAGTATAGTGAAGTGCAGTCTTGGAGTTGATATATATAAGTAGCAGGGGGTGTGGGGGTGCAGTCCCCCACATGGGGGATGCAGGGGTGCTTGCCCCCCTCATTACACTTGGTGGAAAGTGCTATGATTTATGTTGTTTAAACTCAGTATATGTATGATATGTGTTTTCAGTGTTTTGAGTTTCGGTGCTTTGAGTTTTCAAGATTTTGAAGTTTCAGTGTTTTGGTTTCAGTGTTTTGAGCTTTCAGTGTTATGAAGTGAATCCATATAAATATATACACATATATATATATATATATATATATATATATATATATATATATATATAAATGTGTGTGTGTGTGTGTGTGTGTGTGTGTGTGTGTGTGTGTGTGTGTGTGTGTGTGTGTGTGTATATAATATTTACTGTAAAACCTTTGCATAGCATCCATTGCAGAACTGAGTCTTATGACAGGCATTCTAATGTAGCAGAAGCCATTTAACCAAAAGAAAAAATAAATATTAGTATGTGCAGAGCAATATGGTAACAGGAAACACTCTAAGTCTATTACTAACATAGCATCTAAAACTGATAAGTGAGGGTGTACTGAAGATGTGTGTTCCACCTAGCTTGACCAAAAGGAAGATGCAACAATTAGTTGAACCACACTCTTTTCCCCTTTGCAATGTACTTCTTGGATAAGGAAGGAAATGTAAATGACACCAAGTCAGAATAAAGAAAAAGAAATAAGAAGGAAGCAAGAGTTAACATTTTATCAATAGTCCTCATGGTGTCTAGAGTCTCTAAGGCCCTTCAACCATCTCAATAAAAATCCGCAATGCAAATGCTATCATGTTTCAGATAAAATAACTGGATTCATCATCATAGTTGTTGAGTTACAAGTCTGAGTGTCAAGTAAAGGTCTGGTTGAGCAACATCGGGTGAAGAGAATTTCATTTCATGATCCATCTTTCCTTCAGAATTGGGCAAGTTTGCTAACACTTCGAATGAATCAAAAAATACAAAAGCTAATGACTGCCAAGGCTTTGGTTTTCCTTCGGTTGAGACAGCTTGACTTTTTTAATTATTTTGCTCTTCTTAGTGTCCACTGAAGTCATGAGTTTTAGTTGACCCCCTCAGCTAGGCATATATATAACTGAAAAAAACGTGTTGTGACTGTAGGTAGCTATTGATGTGGCTGGGTAGTGAAGCTGTACCAAGAACCAAGTTCTCTCAGTTTTATAAGGTGAGACACCATATGCTTTCCTTTTTGTAACAGCTGATTACTAAAATCTGGTGCTAAATGAATGAGGTTGCCCAAATTCAACCCCAGTTCTCTAGTACTTGATTCAAGGAGTTGAGAGTGAAAAAGAAGTGTCTAGGCTCATTAAAGCTTTTATCTCTATTGGGAATGTGGTGCTTCCATTCCTTAACTGGAGGTTTGCTTATTTTAGGAAGCATCTTTAATTCTTTTATAAGGAACTATATAGTATTCTAACTTTCCATGCACTCAGGCTGATTTATAACATGAATGCTGTTTCAATGTTCCCTTTTTTTTGTCTTCGAGTTTGTTTTTGATGTTTATAGAGGGTTCCTGTAGGTCATAAATATACGTTGCATAAGAACAAAACAGTTTACCTATAAAATGTCGCAACACACTTGTGCAACATTTTTACTTACCCAAGTTGAAATGTCGGAAACAGGAACGTTGAATGCTCAAAAGTATGAACATGCTCTGTAAAGAAAGTTGACACTCAGCAAATGTATACTTTGAGCGAAAAGACCTGCACTTCTGGACTTCTCCTATGAGTGTTTTTTAGGGAGCAAGCTCCCCTGCAGCCCCACACCCCCTATTACTTCAATATACAAACTCCAAGATTGCACTACAATGAGGGAAAGTGTACATTTCCTGATCCCCACTATAGTGTGATCTCCAATCAAAATGGCGAATTCCCAATAGCGATCGCTCACTAGCATTCGCTGTTGTGAATTAGGCATCTTTTTTTTCCTCGCATACAAATCTTAAAACAGACTTTTGCATATATGAGTGTTGCACAATGCAGCTACAACATTTTAAAGGTACACAGAATAAAACTACCTTGTATGTTTTCCTGTAGTGTGTTGTTAACTGCATAATGCTTCACCATTCTTTTAAATTGTTGATTGTGCAAAAGTGTCAAAGCCTTAATAATTTTCAAGTCTGGGGTAACTTGCTGCATCAAAGAAGATGGAAATTCTAATAAAGCCAAATATTTTTATACCTTTGCTATTTTGCCAGATGACACTACTGTTTTACACCACAACAGTTCATTGCTGTCAAACAAAAACAAACAGCAAACTGCTCTCATTTACAGATACAAAATACTTTGGTTTGAGAAATAGCATTAAATTGCAAATGTCTTAGATCTGACTATACAAAATATGATTTAGCAGACTTCAGCTAAAAAACTGAAGGGGTAGAGATGAGAGACATCTTCCCCCTATGTAACCAAGTGTAAACCCATTATACATAGGTGCTTTTACAGCAGCTGCATAGTACAATCCAAAATGTACTAGACCTGTTTAATTCATACCAGTTTTTGGTTATAAGTGCTAATTGTTTAATGGATCTGCTTTAATTACAAGAAATATCTCCTCAATGATATTTAGGGTAAATATTCAGGACTGGATAACTTTTCCCTTTGCTATCCTGTATATTTCTCTTAAGTAACAAAAACAATACTGCACATTTATTTCTTATCAAAGAGTATAGTGAAACATTTTTCTTGATTCTGGTATATATTTAAAGATCCTATAAGCTCACTGATTACATAGTAAAATTAACATTGCTCTTTTTTGTTTTACAGGACGATATAGCATTGCTATTTTTTGCTTTACTGGAAGATATATGTAGCCATACATAAAAGCATATACTTTGATAGGCCTTACATTTTTACTCTTTTTTAATTTCCTGAAATCTTTTGGGTTTCTAATACCATGACAGGAATGGACCCCATTCCTAAGTCAAAGTACGATTAAAGGTCATGAAATTAGTATTGTTTCACTCTTTGATGTCAGTCAAAAGTGCTCTTTGCAACACCCGCAGTGTGTCCTGTGATGACTCCTTCTGCAATACATATGGGGTTACATGTACTGGTAATGTATCTCAATATGATTATAGACTCTTTTCTTTATAAGACCCATTGCTCCTTCTACTATTGGAACTATCTGGTATGTTTCTTCCACATTGCTCTTATTTCTGTTTGCAAATCCTGATATTTTATGACTTCATGTCTGTCTGTATGCAGGACACTGTAGTCACTGGGTGTGGCGATTTCAATGATCAATGTTACTTTTGTCTTCTTTTCTTGGACCACTATATCCAGTTTTCTAGTGTCTATCTTTTGAACTGTTGGTAATGGATGACCCCATGTGATGTAAACATCATCATTTTCTATGATGCTTTGTGGCTCATGTTTTCTGTGTTTTTCAGCCACTTCAGTACTATAATGTTTTCACAAGCCACAGTGCAACAGTCGTGCCACATTATTATGCTGTTCAGTATACAGTCCTTCTGCTATTACTATGTTGCAACCAGCAACAAGGTGTGCAACTGTTTCCAATTCTGTTTTACAAAACCTACATTTGTCTGTTTCTCTCACACATTCAGAAGGACTTTGTAAACCAACGAGTACGTAGCCCACTATCTTGTGCCGTCAATATTAACCTTTCATCTCTTGGTTTGAATTCACCTTTCCTTAACCATTCCTGCATTTGTTCCTGATCAACATGAGGTTCTTCCAGAAGTTTTCTATACTTGCAACTATATTTATGCATTTTCCACATTTCTTGCCTTCTCATCTGGTCCTTCACCTTATATTCTTTCTTTTATTTTTTGGCACATTCAGTTGCCTGGTTTTTATCCACTTGTGGTTTGATTTCCATTCCTGCTTAATGCCGATATGCTTCTCCTAGATTAAGCAGGGAAGTCATCGTAGATTTATTCTCCTCATGTTTCAAAACTTTCACTACATTTGAGTCTTGTGAGGTCAGCAAATCTGTGTGGAGTTCACGATTGCAGATCTGTGCATGTAATCAGTTTCAAGGAGGCCCATCCCTCCTTCGGAATGGGGAATATATGATCTTGGTATGCACTGGCTTTTATAAATCATTTGGTGTACATAAAGCATCCTTCTTGTTTTCCAATCTAATCTATCCAACATGTTTTGGGGCCAGTCAATCACTCCAAAACTGTATGTTAGGACAGGAAGAGCAAATTGGTTTATAGCTTGGATTTTGTTCCTAGATGTCAACGCTGTTTTCAGCATTAATTTAAATCTTCTAAAGTACTCCTTACTAAGTTTTATTTGCATTTGCTCATGTTTTTATGTTGTTCCTTCATCAATTCACAGATATTTATACACTCCTTCTTGATCAAGTTCTTCTATATCACATTCTTGTCCCAAACTAATAGTTTCTTGGTACTGCAGTTTTCCTGCTTTAAAGGTTGCTTTTGCACATTTATCAAGACCAAATTAAATTCTTATATCAGCTGGAAAAGTTTTGACAACTTGCAGTTGTACTTTCAGTTCCTTATCTGATGAGCTATACAGTTTTATATCATTGACAAACAGAAGATGAGAAGTCTTTACACTTTGTTGTTTTCTGGGAGCCAAATTATAGCCCTGGCCTAAGCTGTTAAGTAGACGCCTTAATGGGTTAAGGGCAAGGCAGAATAGCAATGGTGACAGAGAGTCACCCTGGAATATCCTCCTTTTAATTTGTATCCCTGGGATAATAATCTGTCCTTTATCATGGCTTAATTGCAAAGTGGTCTGCCACTGTTTCATGATCACTGTAATGTAGTTGATCAGTGTAGGGTGTATCTAATACATTTTTAGAACTCTTTTATTCATGAATGCAGGATACTATCAAATGTTTTTTTGTAGTCAATCCATGCCATATTTAAATTTTTCCCCTTTTTACAGTTCTCCACTATGACTTTATTTAACAACAAATGATCATTTGTTCCATATGACTTTCTTTTATTGCCCTTTTGTTCTATTGCCATAATTGAGTTTTCTTCTAAATGACTATAAACTCTGTCAGCATCAGTTTCAGTCTATAGTTTATGCTTTGTCAGAAGGCAAGTTATTGGTCTATAATTTTTAGGGTAGCTTGCAGGTTCACTCGTAAGTAGGAGCATTGTTTTTTCTGTTGGTAGCCAGGTTGGTGTCTGTTTGGGGTGTGCATATAAATAGTTCTTACTCATGGCTAAATCTTCGTGCAAAGTTGTTAATACTTTTAACCAGAGGTTAAGTGCTGCGTCTGGCCCTGGGGTTTTCAGTTTGAGGCTTTTCTTAACTTTGTTTCAATCTCTTTGGCTGTTACGTCATCCCATTTTATATCCTGTACCTTTAAACTTCTTATTCTTTCTTTTACTTCTTCTATCTATTTAACATTGTTGTTATGTTCCACAGGATCTTCATAGATGCTTCCCCAAAATGTATCTATTTCTTCTTTTTTTGGTGGTCTTTCAATTCCTTTTACCTTGTTTCCCAATTCTCTATAAAACTTTTTTGGGTCATCAATAAATTACTTATTTTTGTACTTTTCCTTTATATTTATCTGTGTATCTTCTAAATTTTTCCACCTGTGCTGAGATTTTTAGTTTATTTGTGATAGTACATGATATATCCTGATCTGTTGTAATACTGCACATTGCTTTTATCACATCTATCTTTCTAAGTATTTTCATTGATCTGATCCCTCTTCTATACTCTTATAACAGTGAGGCTTCTTGTCTTAGTTGCTTTATAGTTGTCTCTATTCGATACATCCATGATGGTATTTGTTTTCTCCACTTTCTTTCCCTCGCTACCCTGTGTTCTTGTAGTAGAACTTTATTAGTTATTAATTTAGCTGCACTGTAATATATCTTGTTTACTTCTTTTATATCGCATGAGTCTCTATGGACAGTCCTAATTATTGTATTCATTTGTTTTATCAAACTTCTGACTTTTGGGGTTTTATTGATCTTCTGCAGTCTATTTCTTTCATTGATCTTAATATGTCTATCTATATCTACTAAGTCAAGCAACTCTTCTGTTAGCTCGCTTTCTTCTAAACTGAGGGCAATTTTTTTCTTTTCCATTTCCTGCAGGTATTCTATAGAATGTTCTATTGCATCTTCCTGTGGCACATTCTCTTCAATTACATCATGCGCCATCTGTTACTCTATATATGAAGACCCTCGTGTATAAAAAAACAAACAAAAAACCTTATACAGGAATAGGTAACACAGGTGGATATATAACAGTACTTTATCAAGTATTACTGGAGATAAAAGTAATCCCAAGGAAAACTTTTTGTATCAGTTAAACAACATATATATGTATATATGTATATATTTTTGATTGTTTGAATAGATTATGCTGAATCTTTTAAGAATATCATCTTAATTCCTTGTGACATATCCATTACAAAAGTAATTTTTATAGACTTTTTATATTTCTTTCCTAAACTGTATAATGAAGGATATTATTTATTCAGTATTTAAGCTGAAATTGTTACTATACCAGTGTGGACTAGCAAGGTACCATATATATGATAGTATAGTTCATGAATTACTTCAATTATTAGCTTAGCTATTGCTGTCCTTCGAAGGGGACCCCATATATATCAGCCTGGGAGGACATGATCAACCACCCTAACTGCTTTGCTAGGAGTGGCCTGCATCTCACTCTACATGGCTTCTGTGTACTGGACAGGATTTTTCCTGCCCCATTTTTAGGAAAGGTCAGACTCCAAGAATGACCTACAAAGCCAATAAAAAGCAGAGCTGTATAAAGGTAGTAATGCTCAATATTAGAAGCCTAAACAAGAAGTGGCACTCCTTACAGGCATTCCAGTCTCTTGAAAATATAGATGTCTGTGTAGTTACTGACACATGGTTTCAGCATCTCCTCACCACAGTGTAGGACTGCAATACCTACAATTATTTTAGACCCAACACGTGAAAAGACAGTGTTACTAGGGAGGGTCTGTCTTTATTCATAAGATGACATTCATCTCCAGATTCATATACCAGGGCAACAGCCTTAAACACCTCCATATCATTTTCAAGGTAAATAGAAATCTGTATCTTATCACAGTCAGTTACCTTAACCCCTCCATGACACCAGCAGTCCATGAGGTATAGCTAAACAAGAAGCCAACATCCCTTCCTATCGAGCCAAACATTGTTCTCTTGGGAGATTTTAGCAATATTTCTGTTAACTGGGAAGCCTGCACCACCTCAAATAAATATGCACAAAGATTTCTGGACTTCACTAATGCCAGCTTCCTCAACCAACTGGTTCAAGTCCCAACTAGGAGTTCAAAAATATTGGACCTAGTTCTCACCAATATAACTACCATATGCTCGACACCTACAGTTACCACTTCACAGGTTAAATCAAACTGTCATTCAGTAATACTCACTATGAAGGTAAAACCTAACTTAGCACAAACCTCTTCTGTTGTTATAGACTACTCTTAGGCAAACTGAATCTAGCTAACTCAATACCTGATGAAATTTACGCACACTCCTCACTTCAATGTTTCCATCTCACATGCTGCCACATTTCTGGATTATTTCTATGCCCACTTCACATAGTGCATCGAGGCATCAGTTCACATAAGACATATGCCAAATTCAGGAATAAGCTGTTATGGTGGAAACTAATATAAACAAATGTACAAGATGAGGAAAAAACTCATAGCTTGTAGAAGCAAACTTAATACCCCATAATCTAAACATGAATTCAAAAAGATTAACAAAGAACTCAGAAATACAATCCAGTCCTCTCCAAAAGTAAGTATGAATTGAGAATTGCCACCTCTACTAAAGACAACTGTAAAGCCTTCTTCAGCTATGGTGGAAACCATAGAGGTAATGCCTAACAATGCTTAGAGTTAGTACACAACAACAACATTTATTTGCTCACAGAGGACATAGCTAACAAATTAGGGAACACATTTAGCTCTGTCTTTACTCTTCCATCCCCACATAACTTTCTCCAGCTTATTAGATCATCCACACCACCCCTTATAATGCTTTCTCCAAGGCCAAAAACACTACCTCCATGGAACCTGATAATATGCCAGGCTGCCTTGTTGTCAGCACCAAACATGGTCACATGGTCTGGCAGACTCACTAATAAGCCTATACAGCCTTAGACACTCCACTGGATTTATGCCAAAGGACCTGAGAACTGAGGTAATCATTTCATTCCACAAGGGGGGATCCACTAATAATCCAGGAAACTGCAGACCTCAAAGCCTCTCCAGCTTTTTCTCCAAAGCAGTGGAACATATCATTATGGAAATTTTTTACATGGACATAGGCTGTCTACAATCCCTGGATGAAAACCAGTTTGGTATTGTTTAAGCAGATCCTGCCTCCAGCCTTCTGCACCTGGTGGGCTTCTTTGAGCATGCCTGTAATGCATTAGACTCAGGTAAATTGGTTCAAACTATCTATCTGGACCTAGCCAAGGCCTTTGATACCATTACACATTTTGGCATTACTGATAAGCTAATCAAATTAAATGTAAACCCTTATATCATCCACTAGATAACAAACTAGCTAATGGAAAGAACCTAATCAATTTGTGTGGGGTACATGTTCTCTTCAGGTAGAGTTTCTACTAGAGGTGTCCCCGAAGAATTTGTTCTAGGACTACTTCTCTTTGGTATTTATTTCTCTGATGTCAAGGCTGACATCAAGGCTTGTGGCTGACTAAATTTGCAGATGACTGGAAACTTGGACCAGTCATGAGCAGTCATTGACTCACCATCTGATTTTAGGATTTTTCAAGACGGGTTAACAAGAACCCATAAGTGGTGCCTGAACAATGGCTTAAAACTAAATGACAAGAAATACAGCATTGTGTCCTTAGGCAAAAGTGGACACCTATGCACTTACTGCATAGATGACACCCAGTTAAAAGTTGATTTAGTTATTAGGGACCTGAAGACTTTCATTGACAATGAACTATCCTTTGATTTCCATGGAGCCACTGAGGTTAGGAAATCCTTTTACATAACTGAACGAATCCCCATGAGAATTACTTAGAGATCTCTTTATCTCTACACCTCCCTCATCAGGCCATAATACAGTAGAATGACCCTTTTATTATGTACTTGTCTAAGCATATGACCAAGCTCGAGAGACTGCAGCATTTCCTCTCTAAGATAATCAAGGATATGTCTTCCTTGAGATACCCAGATCACTTTTAAGCACTGTCTGTCTTTCTTTTCTGTTTCCAACAGATTATTAAGAGGTGATCTCTGTCTAGCTTAGAGAACCTTGAAGGATCTAGTCCTATGCCACCTTCAGTACAACCACAAAACTAATAATACCATAAACAGTTAATTACTAGATTACCCTATATTAAGATCTTTCAGTTTCAATATGTCTGTTCCTGCCCATAATAGAAAAATGACTAACTTTACTATTGTTATAAGGTAGAAATTTTACAATGTCTTACTCAATAGTACAATTTTTTACCTACTACAGGATGTACTTTTATAGGTCTGGAATTTATAGACTGTTAAACATATTTTCTGAAGTAATTATAGTTTTTTGTATATACAAGAATATTTCACTATCTATAGCAGATTACCTATTACTCTACTTTATAAGAAGATTGTTTAGAATGAGATATAGGAAAACAAAAATACATTTCATAACAGTATCAAACTTAATTATTACTTTATAAAACATTACAGAAGGTTTTAGATGCACATATGCATGTGTACATTGTTTTGAGAGAAGATATACACATTGGGCTTTGCAGGGCCTAAGGAAACCGACTTCACACTGAGCAGTTATCCTTGTCATGATTTTTGCCTTGACGAACCAATGAGAATATGAAACAATACACAATATATAAGGATGCCTCATACCACACGTCAGTATATAAGAAATCAAGAGACTTGTGCTGGTTCCTCACATGGAATATTCTACCACTTGAAAGTAAATAAATCTAGATGGTATGATTTAATATTTCAGGGACCTTTCCTTAAAGTTCTACTGTTATTGCAAGTACGTTATACACATTTGTACTATTTTAATAAATAACACATGAACTGATGCATACATATAACTTTGTGATAGTGTTTATCTATGAAGTGTATTTAGAATCACTGTATGGACTTAAGGAGTTGATGGACACTTAAAGATTTAGGATGGTGTAAACTTTAACTCAAAACAGAAAAGGTTCTTAAGATTAGTGTCCTAGCTTTTGCAGTAATTTCATGGTTATCTATGCAGGCATCCATGGGGTTGTATTTTACACTGATTCATGGAAATAAATTCAAGCACCTGTTATGGAAATGGAACACACTCTTAAGAAGATCTTCCAGTATGAAAGGAAGTGTGCCACCTGTTGAGCCACTGACACTAGTGTGATAATGTGATAAGATCTCCCAGTATCTAAGGAAGTGTGCCACCTGCTGAGCCACTGACACTAGTGTGTGAAGATCTTCCAGTATCTAAGGAAGTGTGCCACCTGCTGAGCTACTGATGCTAGTGTGCGAAGATCTTCCAGTATCTAAAGAAGTGTGCCACCTGTTGAGCCACTGACACTAGTGTGTGAAGATCTTCCAGTATCTAAGGAAGTGTTCCACCTGCTTTACCACTGACACTAGTGTGTGAAGATCTTCCAATATCTAAGGAAGTGTGCCACCTGCTGAGCCACTGAAACTAGTGTGCTAAGATCTTCCAGTATCTAAGGAAGTGTGCCTCCTGCTTTGCCACTGACACTAGTGTGCGAAGATCTTCCAATATCTAAGGAAGTGTGCCACCTGCTGAGCCACTGACACTAGTGTGTGAAGATCTTCCAGTATCTAAGGAAGTGTGCAACCTATTGAGCCACTGACTTGGGTATCACAGAGTGGTGTAAAAAATCCATTTGCAATTCAGAAAACATCTTACACAGTCAAACAATACACCCTGGCTCAGTCTTGATCCATTGTACATCACAAGAATACTTCACACCTATCCCTAATAAAAATGAGTCTACCCCCGCTTCAAACACAATTCACAAAAGTGGCATTTACAGAGTACTAGATATTCCTGATGGAATAACCCATGAGACATCACTCGCAAACTGTACTCTAATGCTGTACTTGTCAGTGTAGTAGTCTTCCCTCTTCATCAGGTATGCAAAAAAAAAAAAAAGACACCTCTGATACACATTGGGAAAGTCCCTACTGGCAATGGCATCATTTATAATGTAGACTAACCTCTTATCTCACACAAAGCTACCCACCCCTCACAGTGATGCACAGCACCATATCCCCTCATAGCCATAATATAGTAATGAACCACAGGCTAATGTGTTGAAAACTGACTATAAATTCATTATTAATCAGTCAGGTAGGTGACAGTTAAGCATTAATGTAAGATAGCACAGTTATATATAAATGGTTTACTATCAATATCTCAAACATGTTTGTTGCGAGTACTTACGTACTCGAAAAACATTGTTGAAAGTTATGATAGCGGCCGAGAAAATGAACGAACAAAAAAAAATGTCGACAATTTGATTTCGAATTGTTAACATTTTTCGAACATACCACCACATCTGGTGGCATACAGCACACGTTTTGCAGGGGGGAAAGCTCACCTGCACTCCCCATCCCATGCAACTTATATATACAAACTCTGAGATCTCACTATAGTGAGGGAAAGGGTACAATTCCGATCCCAACCATAGTGCGATCTCCATCCAACATGCCAAACTCACCACAGCGAATGCATACTACCATTCGCTGTTGTGTATTCTGCATGTTTTTTTTCGCACATACAAACCTGTGCAGACTTACTTTCGAATATCCATTGTTGCACACTGCAGCTGCGACATTGTGATGGTACACCTATATAAATGTGTGTGTGTGTGTGTGTGTGTGTGTGTGTGTGTGTGTGTGTGTGTGTGTGTGTGTGCGTGTACATGTATGTGTGTGTGTTTCTGTATACTGAAGTTAAACGAAACAACCAAATATTGATTTTACAAAGTTGACAATGAAATGTGACTTTTGCAAACACTGAATGCATGTGCCGATCAACAATCTCAGCACATGCAAAACTTCAACTTTAAGAATTATAATAAAACACCGTTTTTTGCAGGTTGGCAAGCACCCATACATGTGCCCCTCATACCCCTTGATAATTATATATACTAACTCTTAGATCACACAATTTCAGGGAAAGGGCATATGTCCGAACCTGAGAGCTGTGCAATCTCGCACACCTTTTGAGCATCTGTTTAGTAGACTAAATATTGTCAGCTAAACAGATGTCAACCAAAGGTAGTGTCAACCAATTTCAGTTGACCCACACGCACACACACACCCACACACACACACACACACACACACACACACACACACACACACACACACACACACACACACACACACACACACACATATATATATATATATATATATATATATATATATATATATATATATATACATGGATTCACTTTAGAAGCTCAAAATACCGAAATTCAGTATTTCGTGCCCATAAAGTGGAATCCTGAAAAGAACGAAAACTCAGAAGCGCGAAATTCAAAACCTCGCATACCGGAGACTTTGAATTAGCGCTTCTGGTGTTTTGCTGTGGTTATGAATTCAGGTAAGTGTTTATGTGTTAAGGGTTTTGGGTAGGGGCTGTGGTGTGTGTTAGGACAGAGCTTGTGTTTGTGTGGGGAGGAAGGTGTGTGTTTGTGTACAGCAGAAGTGCTAATTCAAAATCTCCGGTATGCAAGATTTTGAATTTCGCACTTTTGAGTTTTCGTTCTTTTCAGGATTCCACTTTATGGGCTCGAAATACTGAATTTCAATATTTCAGTATTTCGAGCCTCTAAAGTGAATCTCTATATATATATATATATATATATATATATATATATATATATATATATATATATATATATATATATATATATATATATATATATATATATATATATATATATATATATATATATATATATATTTATATATAGAGTCACTTCAGAAGCTCGAAATACTGAAATCTCGAATTTCAGTATCTCGAGCCCAAGAAGTGGAATCCACAAAACAACGAAAAACTAAAAACCGTGAAATTCAAAATCTCGAATACCAGAAGTTTTGAATTTTGCAGTTTTACTACACACACACACACACACACACACAGACACACGCACACACACACACACACACACACACACACACACACACACACACACACACACACACACACACAACATCCACCACACAAACACATTCCCCCCTACTTAAATATTCTCACTCTGAGTTTGCACTACATACAAACACACACAAAACACCACCACACAAGCTACTTTCTCTTCGCACACACACACACACACACACACACACACACACACACACACACACATCACAGCAACAAAACACACTGACACACACCACAGCCCCTACCCAAACCCCTTATCACACACACACACTTACCTGAATACATAACCATAGCAGAACATTAGAAGCATGAAATTCAAAACCTCCGGTATTCAAGGTTTTAAATTTCGCGCATCTAAACTTTTGCTATTATGTGGATTCGGCTTCTTGGGCTCGAAATACTGAAATCCGAGATTTCAGTATTTTGAGCTTCTGAACGGAACCCATATATATATATATATATATATATATATATATATATATATATATGTGTGTGTGTGTGTGTGTGTGTGTGTGTGTGTGTGTGTGTGTGTGTGTGTGTGTGTATGTGTGTGTGTTTGTGTGTATGCGTGTGTGTGTGTGTGTGTGTGTGTGTGTGTGTGTGTATGCATACCTCACAGTCTCTAGGCATTAAAGGTCATAGTACTGGACTTTGAAAAATTATAGGGGTGGGTCCAAAAGAAGCATTCTCATTTTTCACTATAGAAGATTTTCAGGTAGTAGACGACTTACTGTTAGGAATGACAACTCCTTGTATATGCTTATTTTAATTATTTACTAACACATATAACCTTAAATAGTCTTATTTTATGAGGAATGTCAATATGTTCCAGGAGGAGCAAGCCTAAATCTGATCGGCAAAATCATAGCATTACACCTAAATCATATCAGTTGACAGGTGTGACAGTATACTTTGCCAAGCAGCAGTACATATCATCTTGGTGAGACTGTCTTTCAAAAGCTAAGCTACCTTACTCTATGTGACAATGCACTGCTGGATATGCAGAGCACAGGTCAGGAACATTAAAAAGTACTGAACATGCATGTGCTCTACTCAAGAACATAGGATGAGGAGTACCCACAATTCATTAGTGTGAATCACACTGTTTTTTGGTGGCATACCGAACGTAAGGTGCAAAGTGCTTTTACATGTGTGTCCTGTGTTCAGTAATTCCTGAGCTCATCATTAATATTGTATGACAGGCATCCAGGCTTCATCACAGGATCATAGGATAACATGATCATAGGATCATCAGAACATAGGAGTTACAAGGCAACTGAGCCATGAGACCATTTCTGCCTTGCTAGTACTCACTCTTAGGAGTGTCAGGCCAGTCATATAGGGGTGAATTTATGAATACATGTCCAGTTGTCCCAGTTCTTTTTAAAAGGAGACACTGTGTCACACTGTTTAATTTGGAGGAGTGGTTTGTCCCAGGAAAGAGGGTAGGCAGTTCATGACAAATCTATCCATTCTCTGTATGATTTATTTGTTGGAGTACATTTATTTATTTTATTTTTTTTATTTAGATTTGTTGACCGGGAAAGTCCGACTAGGTTCCACAGAGCCTGTTTTCAGCGGAGGCCCGGGGAGAAATGCTCCAGATGCATGTCTTTGGAATCTCTGACTCTGGTGTTAACTGGACTGTTTGATTTACTGAGGTATAAGAGTCCTTTCTACTACATATGGCCCTATAAGCAAGTCACAGATTGCCCCTAAACAAGACAAAGGTCACCCCTGACACATCCTTACATTCTGTGCAAGTAATGTAACCTTTATATGATAAAATTAATAGGTTATCAATAATGGCATTTTAAGAGAGTGTAGATATTCTGCTAGTTTTCTGCATGCCCCATGTCTGCTAAATTTGTAGAAATAATCCTCCTAATAAAATAATAAGTATTAAATTATTTATTTGGGGAAACTGTCTGACAGGGCATTTTCTACTTAACAGATTGTTATAAACAGGCACTTCTTAAATGTTTAGAGCAATTCAACGATGACATAAAGTATTATGTACAGGCAGATAAAAGAGCGTTTCCTTATATATCTTTGGGAAACCGAAGACTTACGCAAGACCTTTTATTTCCATTACTTATCCCATTTAGTGCTGAGGCCGGCTGCTTCTGTTCATGCCTGAATTCATTCTACCCTGCATGCCATTATTTCCTTATTTGTGGATTTGTCATCCAGAGTAATTCGGCATCACCGTCTTAACAGGGCAATGCTATAAATGACAAGTAACTCGAAGGAAGGGATCTTCATACAAAGTGTTTTCCAGAAAAAAACACTAAAACTAAGTACATGAGCTTTAGTGACTCATAAAAAAGGACTTTGCTGACACTAAATCTCAAGGAGTAACACACTAAAATACTTGATTTCATGGCTGGATTTGCCAGGATCAAGATTTGCCTCATTAAATGTTCTGACACCTTCTGCTCACATACTAAAATGCAACCATGAATAATGCATTTGCAAAAGCCTTCTGTGGTGGATGACAATTTTTGTTTTGATTGTTAAACACAAGCTATTTTCAACTGTACTGCCTTCATTCTGTTAAACTGATATTTAACAAGGGTGAGTTATGGGAAGCATCAATAATCATCAAAGAAAGTGCCTATTAACTAAGTGCAGGAACTAATGGTATATGAATTATCAAGGATGCATCCATGTCATGCATTGCCATGAAGCACAGCTATGGAATTTATACAATAGCTAGACCAATGATAATCTCATCCCAGTATGATAATACAAGGGACCATGTATTTCTTGGGTTAAACACATGTTTGTGTGTGGCATCATATCTCTGAAATACTATAGCACTAAATCTCTGAAAATATATAAACACTTTAAGTGTATAGAGAAGTTTATTTTCATTGTGCAATGATGGTTGTTTTCTAATATAACCAGCCTGTATGTCATTAATTATATTTCAGTTTTTCATAGAAAAGTCATTAACCTCTTTAGACAGGTATGCAACATATTTCTGATAATTGTCAGGACCAACATAACTCATTTGCATATTAGACTAGATTTTATTACCGACTGCAAATAAATGGAATTAGAGTACAGCTTGCATGAAGCAGGTTTGTGCAAGCTGTAAAACTGACAGAGTTGTCATTAATGTGGAATTACTAACTTGCCTTGAACACATAGACTGTAGTATGCACAGCTAGATCTGTTTTATTATTATTTATTACTTGCTTTATGCATGAGCAAGAAACTGTGCGTTTGTCATTCTTCATTGTTGCATGGCATTCTACATGCTTTACAGAGCATCACTGGTCTAGCAGCTGAGTACCGAGGATTAAGGCTATCATCTCCTAATGAGCGTCATCCTGCAGTCCATGGATTGATTCTATCAGCTGTCACTTGCCTATGTTGTGAGTTTTATCAATTCACTTAATCAGACCATGTCCCTGGGTCACCCAAATGAAGATTTGTAAACTATGGATTTACTGAGTCGACAAGCGACAAAAATATTAAAAAAATAGTATTAAAATATGGTGTCTCTGTCTTCCCTCAGATGTGATTCTGTATTGGTTTAAAGCTATTGTACTACCTATATGTTTCTCTAATTGACCATGTTCAAAGAAACCATATAGCCTCACTACATTATAAATAAGAAAGTCCATTTCAGTACATTTAGTGGCTGTTCTACATATGCTGTATCACCCTTTCTTAATTTCACTTTTACTTATTTGCCATTTGAGTAATCCGCTAATTGTTACATCAATTTCACCAACCCCGTGAGTAAATGCAATAAATATTACCAGTAGTAGATATTTGAAGGCTACACATCAACAATGCAATACCAGAAGAACAATATTTCAAAAATATAATAGAGATTATAATAGAGCTAATGCATATGTAGTGACTTTGTAAGATAACCTCTAATATATGTCATGTTTGGCTAAATTCATTCAAAAGCAGATTGACAATTTAAACTGACTCAAAATATTCAAAGAATAATATCTCATTAATATGGTATAATCTACAGCCGCAGTATGAAACACACTGCTGTCTAAAGGAAATATTAACACTGTGAGGTACATTTGAAGTCTGATGTTCGAACAATGCAGGAAATTTGAAGCTTGGCATTCTAAGGTGCAGTGCATTCAGAATGTGGCTTATTTGCAGTGAACATATAAAACAGATTGATATAGAGTTTATTCCTGGAACACAGAATAGAGATTAATAAGCAATATGGTCATGATTAGTTTTTTGTAAATCCATAATTTTTTATCCAATATCTGAATAATTCTGTTTCAATCTTTACTTGTGATGACATTAGTACTTAATTGAATTAAAAATAAGACAGTGCCACCTAGAAACTCCATAATTCTGTAATATTTAGTTGGCCAATAGCAACTTTATTTACCTTACATGAACATTTCTAGCATATGTTTCAGAACAAGTTTGCCTCTCAAAACTAATTTCACAGAAAATGTCTATACCTAAATGACTGAGTGCATCTCTTCTACTTTCATAGCCAGAATTAATATATTGCTCCAAAAGTCTACTCTTTTTGGTGGTTTTCTTTTCAAAATTCCAAAATGCAAATGGCTGAGGCATTTCTGTTCTTCTTGTAGCTGCTATCATTGTGTCAGTGTGACCATAGTGACTTGTTTTTCCTGTCCATAGCCACACAGATCATACACCCTACTCTAATCACTTCAACTTGGCATTTTATCACTTTGGAAGATGTAGGCATTTCCACATCACAAATACCTTGTTACAAGTTTGATTTGACCTTCTCAGAAATGAAGTCCAGATACTCTACAAATTCTCCAATCTGTTCATCATTAGTTTCAGCTTCATTAGACATTTTTTCTGAGTATTTCATAGGTAAGTTCCTTAGGGTCAGGCTCAATGACATCTATTTAATTTTCATTCATCAGAAAACACATTGTTTCCTCTTCTACCATCACCATTTGATTTTCCTGCACTAATTTCCACTGCTTGGTTGTACCAAGTCAAAAAGATTAAGACACCTTCCCAGTGCCCTTGACAATAGCAAGTACAAATATCATCTTGGGTTACTCCTGAAAACAGGCAATGCCTACTTGGATAAGCTTCTTAATTAAAAGTTCTGTATAATATTCACATCAGACTTACTAGACAATCCTGCCAATACATTTTGAATGTTAATTGATTCAAAGATAATGAATGTCATTGACAACCTAAAGCCCCATATTAGTTTCAGATTAGTCAATTTCTATCATGACTATTAGTCTTGAAAAATTGACAATAAGTAGCAGTTATTATGTGCATCTTAGAACATATTTACTCCTATAGATGTTTGCAATTTCATATATGCAAAACTATTGATGAGTTTTTATATACCTGACTTGGTATGTTTATACATCTGTGATCATTATGTTTGACCTGTATCTGTGACTTACATACACTTCTTTAATATGTGCATGTTTTATTTTCCATTTTAATGCACCTATTGTCCCAGATTTTGGCTAAAAAATGGCCCTATACCTATGTGGTTAGCATATATACATAAAGAAAAAGTAAATAAATAAATAAATAACATTAAAAAAATATATATGAATGAATATACCCAAAGTTCTGTTTTTTTTTTCTGAGATGATGAGCAGGGAAAAACTGATTCAGTTCATTGGTTTCCATGATCACATCAATTTGCCTTGTAGTCTCTGGTTACATACTTTATGAGTCTAAACTTTAATGACAAATTCAAATGGCCTTTCAGATACAGAAAGCTTATAAATCTCAGTGTGACCTGCTACTACATAACATTCAGATTACTAAAAATAATA
Organism: Protopterus annectens; assembly: GCF_019279795.1. Taxonomy (NCBI): domain Eukaryota; kingdom Metazoa; phylum Chordata; order Ceratodontiformes; family Protopteridae; genus Protopterus; species Protopterus annectens. Next base: position 1,391,043,627 of record NC_056733.1, on the reverse strand, counting down.
ATGCATACAAAAGAACGTCCAAAAATTCTAGCTTAGGGACAGTGATGAACTCCTACACTTTACTACCCTAGAAAACCATTCACTTACAGATAACAAAAGAGCGTGATGCTTACTGGCAAAATGTTGCAATTAAATTATGGTTTCTCCATTCCTCACAGTGAAATAACATTATGACCTGACTCCTGAATTTGTTTCACTTTGAACATTTCACAAGCTTTTAAACAGCCATCCCATTAAAACTTTTTTGACAGTAGTTTGGCAGAAGCTGATCATGTATATAAACACATTTTTAATGTGGTCATCATTATCATTATTATTATTATTGCATCATTAAAACAAAATAAATACAAAATGATATACCTTTTAAAAGATTTACCTTATAAGATTGTGTTTGTCATCCTCACATTATCATATAATGCCGACTGGCAAATGGATTGTATGGCAGCAGCAGAATCCTTTCCTTTGATTTAAAGCTTTAAATCACAAGCATTTTTATTGCCATGGCAGCATTTCTTCATTATTACAAAATAAAGTTATCACATATAAACATCCTGCTGCACTGTTTTTGCCTGTTTTTCTCCATTTTACTTTTTCATTCATGTTAAGCTGTCATATGACTGAATAAGAGTCTATGTCTAATTAGACACAGGTAATGTATTCACTGAAAATACAGGTCACCAAGTGATCTTAAAGAAATGCTAACAGAGTTTTTCTCATCAAACTCCACCCCAACACTCAAAAAGTTAGAAAATAAGCATCAAATTTAAAACTGCAGTATTGTTTTGGGAATTCTTTGGGAATCTGTCAACACTGTTAGTTTAAATTCAGTATACTGAATCCTATAGAAGTAAACTCAGTCTTAAAAAATTATATCTCTTTGATTCTAGAAGCAAAGATATATAGGAGAGTATGTACATTTATTTTTAAACAAGAACACCAGAGTGGAACATTGAGAAAACTATTAACTGTATTTCCTGCATACATTTAATTTTAGACTGTCTCTAGAAATACCATGCTTGCTTTAAAAGTTGGTGAATTATAAATATAGTGAAGGCAAACAGAATATATGAGCTAGATAAACATATTATTAAACATGGATCAAAGGGAGAAATTATATCAATAAAAAAAGATATACAGTCAAGTGACATTTGCAGAAAAATCCCTGTTTCATTAGCACTTTGTGTCACATGGTATATAGTTTCATAAACAGCAACCAGGCAAAGTAATAAAATATTACTTTTCCCGAAAGTCTTCTAAAGTCCTACTTGACTTGGCCGATAAGCATATGAATTATTTTACTATTCTTCTTGCTACTTTATTCTACTATTTATAATATTATCACAAAACTTCCAATGCTAAGTCACCTTCAAGAATGTAACATCAGACGTTTTCAGTATCATTTATAGCAACTGTCCCAGAAGGGCTACATATCTTAACCCACTGTTATATGATGCACATCATTTTCTCAGTGTGTGAAGTTATAAAGAGGCAACACCTGACAGCTTTAAGTAAACATTTAATTACTGAACTCATCAAACAGATAACCTTGTGCCCTACATCTACAAGACAGTAGTTACTAAGTTTATGAAACTTTAAAGATAAAGCCATGATAATAAAGTCTTAATTGCCTTAATCTACAGTACCATTTAAAGAAGTTGTTTTTGGTTGTACTATATCATTTTGATTCACCTGATCTTGTTGCTCTTACTGCATCACTTTGCCAGGTATATTACTGCCACAGTAGGAACACCTACTCGGCTGGGCTGCCACAGTAATGCAATGTCAGACATTAGGCACAATGCAAAGAATCCCTGTCTGTGAGCAGTGTCAGGACAGCAGAGTGGCTCAAAAGGTGACACTGCAGTCACAAATTGCATGGTTATATATTATGGTTCTCAGGTGGGTGCCTTCTGTGTGTAATCTGCATGTTTTTGTTGTATCTTTGCTGACGTTTACCAGATGCTCCATTTCCTTCACAAAGCCCAAAGATGTGTACATGAACTGGAAATTTTTCAAAGCGTCATGATGTGTGCTTGCTTTCTGTGTGTGTGTGTTTGTGTGCATGCATGCATGTGAATGCACGTCTACTACAAGAGACTGGCATCTTACCCAGAATTAGTTACTCTGCCTTGTGCTCCTGTGATCCTGAACTGGATTAAGTGGGTAACAGAGAATTAATGAATGATGTTACAAGTGTTATTCATGTGGGTTCACTTATATGCATATAATCAAAGCATCAGAAGCACACTTGTTACAGTGTAACATTTAACATTTCACTTGGGCTGATATAATATTCTTCTGTAGTACATGTATTTCATAATATTATAGCAATAACCCACGGCTGGGTGTGGGTATTGCTGGATTTACCCATGGTTGGCATGGTTTGGTCACGAGGGCTAAGCTCAAGTGACCAAACAAAGCCAACCATGGGTAAATCCAGTATTATTCACACCCAGCCGTGGGTTATTGCTATTATACAATGGTGTTAGTTTTGTGTTGTGTTATGTTTGTGTTGTTGTTATTTTGTTTTTTGTTTGCTTTACTTTGTATTGTTCCACTTTTTGTGAGATAAAATAGTCCACACTTTTACTTCGTGTTTATTGTTTATTTGTCTTTTAATTTATATAACGTGGTTCTGGGTATTTATTTTATATGTAAAATAGAGTTTCCAGTAATAGAACAGTTGCAGTGTGGATCATGATTGTTGGTGAGGTGTTTTTTCAGGGTTTACACTGCTTTTGAATAATAAAGTAGGTTAGGAAGCTGGGTAGTTAGTGACTGTTTACTGTATGCACATATTTGTTTTATTTTTAAAGCACAGTAAAACAATAAAGTACAGTTTCCAGTTGCAGAATGGTTTTGTATGTTTTCTGCTTGCTAACAACATATGGTTTAGTTTATTTGAAGTTGCTGATGCATGATACTTTAGGGGCTGGACTTCTTAGTTTGCATTTATAGTGTGCACGCTGATTGGACTGGGAATCAGCGTGCATGCTTGCGAGTTCACATTGTATAAAGATGATGTAGTAATAAAGTATTACTGAATACCAGTATACATTTCCTACCAAAATATGTTCAAGTTACATTTGCCAAACTTCCTTAAATATCCCTACTTTTGTGGAGAAATCCTGACTTTACCTCTAAATTCCCTTCTATATGTCAAAAAATAAAATGTGCATAGAAATACACGTCAACACAAAGTTGTTAAGTTTATTAATGCGCTAACTAAATTTAAACATTTAAGAAAAGGTCCTGATCATGGGCGAATTTCATTTTGTTCTTGACTTTTGAATTTACAGGGACTAACAGTGTTAAGAACACCCCACCACGTGAGTAGGGAAAACAGTAGCTGCTGGACTCATGCCAGAAAACAGCCTTTTAGAGTTTTTTTTTTTACATCCACACTGGTTTCCTTATTTACATACTCCACAGTGGTGACGTGTAATGTAGTCTAGCGGTCCCACGTAGCGTTTGTCATATCATTCGTGTTCAGAGAAAGCTCATACAAGGTCCCCATAAATAATTACAAACTGGGATTAGCAAAATACAGTCAAGCTAAGAGACAGAATTTTGGGACTGGGTCGTGTAGTTGCTTCTTGTAGTTTTTTGAGATACTAGGAACAGAATCATTATTGTATTCCACTGTGATTTTTTTATCTATATTTTGCTAATCCTAGTTTGTAATTATTTATGGGGACCTTGTATTAGCTTTCTCTGAACACGAATAATATGACAAAATGCTACGTGTGACCGCTAGACTACATTTTGGAAATGGTTAATATTGCCCTGGAACTGGGATGCATGTTTCTCATTTTTGCTGAGATGGCATTGTATAATATTATTTTAATGTCTATCATCTGAAGAAACAGAGTGTTCTATGAAAGCGCTTACATATTTTATTGTTTTATATTATTAAAGTGTGCCAACTGCCTTTCCAGCACATTATTTTTTATAACTTTATTATTTTTATAGGTTGTTGGTTTTTCGCTTGGTTCCTTATATTAATATAATATTTCATAATATTGCTGTGTTTCTGAAACTTGGCTGTTTTTTTTTTCCTTACTTTTCCTGTGCTGTAGCCCTACACACCGGTAGCATCTTTTTGAATCTAGGCTAGAATTATTACTTATATTTATGTCTTTAATAGCAACACATCAGTCTTCTTTATATCCCCCTTTCTTTATAATAAATGAGACATAATAGAATCATACTATTAGGGTAAGTGGTGAAGCCAACCCAGAATTAAGCTTGGAGACAGAGCAAGTGGCAAATGGAAATTAGGAAGGAACTTGAAAATATGCATAAAGAGGAAGAAGCCCCTCTCAACAAACAGGTATTATGGGTACATGTGATTGACATAATCCCAACTATGATAATGTTACATTCTCACCGCTAATCCTACTTACCAAGTCAACAGCAGATTAGATTACTGGTATCTATATAATTGCACATGGAGTACAATAAACTAAGTTGAGATTCACCTATACTATTCAGAATGAACCAATATGATGATGAAGGGGAGAGCTGAACCATTACTTTGTACTCTACTACTCTGACCCTTTGGGTCAATAAATATATTCACCTGCTATGACTCTCTTAAGTGGAAATTACAAGCATTTTAAGTGAACTATGACCATTAATAAGTGGGTAAAAGACCATGGGAGTAAGATTTAGATAATGAAATGTGTATCATTTGCAGATTATAAGAAAACCAACTTTAGCAATGGGCAAAACTTGGAAAAAGAGTTACAATAGGAACACCCTCAAAAATCAAAATTTCAGGGTTGGGTTGCTATGAAGCTTTTGCTGAGTTCCAGTTAAAATATGGAACAATAGAAATGCAAACAATTCTGTACTCAAAGCTTGTGGACATCTTACTTAGAATTATAAAGGTTTGAATTATGTCTTTATAGAATTACATTCCTAGACATAAAGTAAATCTGTGGAACCACATGCCTGTAACACCTGCTGCTATAAATACCCTACTAGCATTGTCATATAGGACTTTCCTCAAGGCAGTGCAAACTGCTCTTTTAGAAAAAAAGAATTACTACTAGGAGAAGTAACCTGCACAATAAAAACAATCCCATTAGGCAAAACACGAGGATTAAAAGGCCCTGATGCAGAAATATATAAACCATTATTTGTAGAAGTATATAAATTGCTAGTGTACTTATATAACCTGATGGTAGTACTCTTCATAAAGAAATTACTTCCAGAATTTTCATATTAATGAATTCCCACATTTATAAACATATTTTCAAAGGTTCATCATATTTGTTCTGCTGTAGATCAATTTTACTGAAAGCAGATGAAGCAAAATTTTAAGTGAATATGTTACACATTAAGAAGCAAAGTCTAATAACATAACTTATGCATCATACTCAAAGTAAATTTTGAACGATCCATCCAGACACCTATCACCAAAGGGCTGCTGGCCTTTTATATTAATGTTTTAATGCCCACATTTCCCAGGAACCTTCATAGCAGATGCTAAGCTCCTGTATAACTCCCCCAATACTTCTTATCCTATTCCAAACTGTCCATCAGTATCCATTTTGAATAAGGTACCAAGCAAGGATTTACATTATTATAGGTTCATAGGTGTGTACTAGGCTAATGGCCCTGGGACCTTTACAAGCCTAGCCAAAGGATTACTCTTCTATTGTGCAACCCAACCTTAGTTCCCAGTGCCTCTGTCGAGTAGAGCCACTGGAGTTATCCATGTGGTGAATTTTCTATTTCCCATCCACTCATCAAGGTTACTCTTGAAGAGGGTCAGCGAGGTGTGCTTGACATGTATGGGAAGTCTATTCCATAGCATGGGCAGTCTCTGGGTTATAAACCTGTCTCTCCAGTGCATTCTGTTGATTGTGGTAATGAGGTTGAGGTCTCTGGAGCATGTGGTGTGGGGGGATTAGGATTTCTTTAGATGTAGCATTTCTAACAGAGCTGGGTCAGACATGGCTTTTAAGTTAAGCAGAGATCACCTCTAAGTAAGCGATATGAGACAGAGAATAGTTGGAGTTTTTTGAGTCTGTCCATATAGGACAAGTGTTTAAGGCTTAGGATCCTCTTTGTGAGGTACTTTTGTGGCCTCTCCGGTTTTTGCAGGTGTCTAGTGAGGTACATGCTAAATGGGACATTGTACTCAATAATTGGCCTAATGAGGGAAGAGTAGAGGGAGACAATGACCTCTTTCTTCCTCAGTGCAAGACCCTTAGTAATGAGATGTGCCACATAGAAGGACTTTCTGACCACAGTGGCAGCGTGGTGGCCAAAAGAGAGGTTGCTGTCAACCTGTCTTCCCAGATCTCTTATAACGTCTTCTGTGTTCAGTGGGCTACCATCAATGTGGTAGTTCATGGGAACTGGGTTTTTCCTAAAGGGGATGATGACACATTTTTTGGCATTGAGCTTAAAGCCATGGTTCTGACACCAGTCATTGGTCTTAGTGAGGTCTTTCTGTGGAATTTCATCATCACTTGAGGAGTTAATAATGGCTCCCAACTTGTGGTTGGCTGAGAACTTTGTCAGCCAGAGTCCCTTTGTGTTGCCCTGGACTTCTGAGAAGTAGATACCAAACAGGAGAGGACCCAGGACCGATCCCTGTGGGACTCCACTCATGACTGATAAGTGGATGGGAAATAGAAAATTCGCACCCAGGGTAATCCTATGGGCTAGGCTTGTAAAGGCTCCAGGGCCATTAGTATAGTACACACCTATGAACCTATGAACCTATGAAATCTGAGTGGCATACATCATACTAATATTTGTTTTCATATATAGTGTTTAAATGTATGCTTCTCCCTATTTTTATATAGCCACATGGTTAGGCTTTATGTGTGTATTGTGATGCTTATTTTTAGTCTTTGTAAACTGTTTTGATTTCTAAATATTTTTAAAATAAGACTTTGATTTACTGTCACTTCTCAGAATACTGTTTTGTCTACATTGTACTGAGCAATTAGCACTGTGACATCAAGAATTTGGACATCTCATTTCTCTTGAATATTACTTACATGATGCAGATATATGTGCAGTCAAATAAAAGAAATGTCCTTGTTTTCTCTTTCTTGGTCTGATGCTATACTTAATTCAAAGGTTCCTAGTTCAGTAATATGTAATCGGTCTGCAGACCACTATATGTCTAGCCGAAGAAGCATATTCAAAAGTTTCATCCAGCCTCATGGAGGGCAAGAAAATAAAGATCAAGGGAGAATTTGGAAGTGCCACCTCAAAGGTGGCAAGAATGTCACTCCACTTGATGTGTGATCCAATGTTTAGGACACAAGTTTATGAATCCTCAATGTGAGAAGTTCATAGGTTCATAGGTTCATAGGCTCATAGGTAGGTACTAGGCTATTGGCCCGAGGGCCTTCGTAAGCCTAGCCAACAAGGTTCCCTGGCTTACGCCACCCAAGAAAGTTATTTTCCTGTACCACTGTCGAACAGAGACACAGAAGTGATCCCTGAGGTGTATTTCCTATTTCCCATCAACTCATCAAGATTTTTCTTGAACAGTGCTAATGAAGAACTTTGCTTGACATAGATGGGTAGCCTGTTCCAGAGTATGGGAACTCTCTAGGACAGGAATCTATCCCTCCAGCTTGTCCTGTTTATTGTGTTGACAAGGTTTAGGTCCCTAGAGTGTGTAGCTCAGAGGGATTTGGATTTCTTTAGGTGTAGGTATATTTTATTATAAAACACTAGTAGAATCAGTCAGAAAAGTTACAGTGTACTAATTCTTATGTCTTACTCTGTCAGTGTTCTTCATTGGCCACTGCACATTTGTAGCTGACAGGTACCATAAAATAACTGTGACTACTTCATTATGTTTTTATATATCCAGCACTGAAGTCTCATCTTTGTGTATTTTGTGATCATTGCTGTTGTCTCTCACCCTCATTGTTTCAGTCAGGCCAAGGTACGGGTAATACGTGGTACGAGTGCTATAAATTATTTACATGAATACAGCAAACACACTCTACATTTATGTACTATAGCTAGCATGGCTGTATGAGGTTGGCATAGCCTGTAGGCCTTGGAAATCATACAGCTGGGATTAAAAGGAGATAAACTGAGTATTCATTTTGGCAGGAATGGCACAGCTATGTTATTGAAGTACTATCTATTAAACTTCCATATGATTATTGTCTTACAATACAAGAGTATTATATACTGATTAATACCCTACATCACTGCAATGCATATTGTACAGTATGTGAATAGTAAGGGCAGGGACATTTGGGGTCACACAATGTAAGCAAATTTACCATTCAATGAATGCAGATAGTAGGAGTAACCGAAAACAATTATGCTGCAGAAAGATCCTAAAAAGATATACAGTTTCACAATACAGTTTCATTATTATTTTGCATAATAGTTATTCAAATATTGCTTAATTCCTGTACTTTTCATACAGCTGTACTATTGTGCACTACAAGATTGATTAACCAAATAAATACTATAGTTAGCGAAAGAAAAATGTCTTTCAAATGATTACGATTGTTATCACTTCTGCAGCTGTGCCTTAGTCAGCATGACACAGTTTGGGGACAAAGAGCTACAAGTAGGAGCATAACTTAATGGTATACAGGTAGCTATTTAACATCAGTTGTATTTCAAAAGAAAAACGCATTTACAAATATAATGTCCAGACGCACATGTGATTATAGTTTTACTCTTCAGTCAAAGACCCAGTCTTCAGTCAAAGACAAAACCTTTCAAAAACTGGATATAGTTAAGACATAGCATGAGTTCAAAGGATAAACCATTTACAGGATATACTCAGTTAGACTGCATTCGGCTGTGGGAGTTTTGAACGGCTTTCATTACTTTTCCAAACTCGCGCAGAAACCAGCAAAGAGAAATAACTATATTTTTGTAAACAGTTTGAATGAGGCTTTGAAACAGAATGTGATTAGAAGCTATCACCTCAGTAGATGATTATACCAAAGTAGAAACACATCTTAAAGACTGTCGTATATGTGTTTGGTGCCACTCATGAGTACTTCAGGGATACATCCTGGTGTTTTGGCACTGGACAACAACTTCTAGACTATTGTCCCTTCTCAGTGTATTGGCATCCTCAGTAAGAGCCATGCTATCTGACATAGTATTTAATCACCTCGGAAATCCACTGAACATAGCTGGCAATTATAAAAATGATGGGTATACATTTAGAATGCTAGATCTTACCAAAAACCATGAACCACACTTTTCTTTTACATTTACTTTTATGAACTATATTAATTTGCCTCAATATATTAGAATAAACCATTACCTATGCAAAACTTAAATGGTACTTTGAAGAAGGTTCAGATATATGGGTACCTCCAGGAAGTAGGACATATTTTATAAAGATGAACAGTTATGCAGCTAAACAAGCGTTATGATACAGTGTAAGCAAACAGTGGATGCCTCCATTTGTTTTTCTATTTCACAAGAGTGAATAACAGTTTAAATGTTTTCTTTATCAGTTACCTAATGTAATAATTACTCACTATTGCCTTTTACACAGTTTACATGGCAACCCATAACCAGCAGTAAGCAATGACCATTAATTACACAATGTGGGTGGATTAGTTTGCTCACACTTGTCCATTGTTGAATACATTATGCCATTTTCACCCTTCTGAAATGTGAATATCCCATCACAACAGAGCAAAATGCCACCAGTGCAAAGAAATAAAAACAGTGAAATATGAGCTAGTCTTTCATGATAAATTTCTAAAGTTAGGAGAATAAACGCTAGAAGTCCACAGAACAATCTATCTAACCTATTCAAAGGTGATTGCTAAACAGATATTACTTTGCACAGCCAAACTGCTTATGAAATAGGTTTACCCCATATACAGAGATTTCAGGAAAGAATCCCCCTCCCAAGCCTGTTACTTATGATTTTAGGCCTAAACACATTACCAGTACTTTTGCCCGCATTCACTTCAGATGATCGAAGTTTTAAAACTTTGAATTTCATATGGCCGAGACCATATGATCAAAGTTTTAACATTTTGAATGTTCTGAACGGAGATCTCCATACAGCGAGGAATGGGAAATTTTCCCTTTTCCTCACTCTAGTGTGATCTTGGAGTTGGTATATTTAAATAGTAGGGAGTATGGGGGAGTGCAGGGGGGCTTGCCTCCCTATAAAAATGTCCAGGAAATTTTTTTTGTTTTGTTTTTGTTTTTCCTTCAGGTGTTTGAAGGTTTGAAACTTCGATTATATGGTCTCGGCCATTGGAAATTCAAAGTTTTAAAACTTCGATCATTTGAAGTAGATCCCCCCTTGCCCACATCTGTTACCAAACTTTTGAATATGCTTCTTCGGCTAGACATATAGTGGTCTGCAGACCGATTACATGATGTCATTAAATGTTCTGTCTGTGTCAAGCGCATGCCTGGTTTTAAGCCCACTGCATTGCCACCAGGACAGTTTTAAGCCCACTGCATTGCCACCAGGAAGCCTTCTGCTGATGAATGTGTGTTCATCTACCTTCACATATCATCTAAAATAAGATACTTCAAAACGTATTACTGCTTTTATTGCAGCAAATAATCACACTTTAAATATTTAAAAAAGTATACAAATAGTATGTATTATAATATAGTCATTTGCCTTGAACATGAAGCTTACCCATAAAGGCAGATATGCTCTGCAAATATTATCAGTAACCCTAAAACTATCCAGCTTAGCCCACTCTGCTTTCATATAGCTAAACAGTACTAATTTATTCTCTGTCAGACTATGACTTGCAAGAGTATAACAATCTCCATGGGTTTAGTATACTGGTATGTTTTTACTTCGTCAGAAACTGGCTAAATGAAAGGCAGTAAGTTGGCAGTATTTTCCTAAGTTTATTTAATTAAAACAAAATGAAATGAACAAAAACTGTACTTTTTGCTCTTTACTTTTGACTAAACTCTCCAATTATTTCTCAATGAACAGAACTCAAGGGCATGGTGACAAATAAGGGGTACTTATAGATGGATTGCATCTTCAAATGGCACATTGACTTTCAACGTGGTACTATGTTGAATAAGAACCTCATAATTAAACTTCCTTATCTACAGGTTGACACTACTACATACCATTTCATTAACAAAGGAACTGTTTCCATTCCAAATATTTCACAATCTAGGAGTGATGACCTCTGATATAGGCATAATCAGATGGACTGACACCTTTAGGAAAGAATCCAGACCCATCACCATACTAGCATGGCTTATCTCACCAGATATGTATCAGAGTTGTGCTCATATTATTATCTGCTGAGGGAAACAAGATTGCTGGAAGGCAGTAATGACACCAGCACTTCACTGTCTGGCAGCTGGTGCATAGGACTGAGGCTGTCAACTGTAGCTCTTGTAATACAGGGTTTGATTCCCTCATCCTTCATCTGAATACTGTGTGACCCTGAAAACGTCACCTAAACACACAGTGTTTAGGGGCAACTGGGAATCTGGGCTTGGCTCTTCAATGATTACCTTAACTACAAGCCTAGTAACTACCTAAAAATAGCCCTACATAGCAGCTATATATGGAACATTAATTTCAGAAAATAGTACTGCAGACCTATTTTTAAGGGTCTGTATCACATAGTCTAAGTCTTATACGAACACGTAATGTTCGAACATTATGTTCGAAGTTACAAAACTTCGACTATGCATAAAAAACAAAAAACAATGGAAAACAAAATAAACTGTTTTAAGCAGGGGGGTAAGCCCCACTGTGCCCCCCCTGTTACTTAAATATACAATACAGATGGGCTTTACATTGTGGGATTTGCATTCTTAATATAAAACAAGACATTTTTTTTGCGTTTGCATTTTCATGGTTAACAGTCCCACGGGCACGAGAGTTAGCATGCAAAGGTTTGGGATCATGATCAGTTGTACCATTTTCTTGAATTTTCTGGATTTTTGAAATGGAGAGTATGACATTTGGCCAAAAGATAGGGTCCCACTGTGTTTGATAGCACATCTGCCTTTATATTATGTAATCAGTGAGAGGTACAAATGTTCATGAAAATAAATAAGTAAATGTTAAAAAAGTGTGTCATGAGCTATAGTGACTATGATTAGGATGTACTATAATAAACCCTTTGTCATTTAGCTGGCATCTGATTAATATAATCCAAAATATCTAAATCCTCAGAAAGTCACAATCTCAAAACATCGGCTTTTCCAAAGTCTCACAGCACACAAACATTTTTTTTACATGGTGGCAAGCCCTCCTGCACCCCCTGATGTGGCCTTAAACCCCTACCCCCGATCTCTAAACATAACCCTTGAGGCTCCATATTGGGTAAAATCGGGTTATATTGGCTAGAGATGTAAAGGCCCTTTAGCTGTTAATCTCCTGTGAACAGTTATGCAATCTCACAGAAGAGGGAAAAGGTGAGCTTTAATTTATTGATACTTTTGTTTTCCGCCTTTCTTTTCTTTTCTTTTCATCTCCACAGAGCAGCAAATGCCAGACCTAGGCAGTCTTGATGTAGTGAAACATGGTCTACAGGAAACGTGGAACCTTTTTGCTTTGACATTCCAAGACTCACGATTCTAGGTTGTGATGAAGTGTAGGTTTCCTGCCTGATGATGGCTTTAACCAGAGCAGTTCTTTTAAACAGAGAAGTACTTGAGAACCTGTCTGGTGCACATGGGAATACAGATGCAAGACATATACACCTGATCTTTAAGGTTATGTGCCATTCAAACAGTAAAATGGCCCTGAGCAGAGGGAATCCACAAAACAGCATATAAAACAGATATCCAGAGAAGTAAGGCTGATATGAAATTAAGTATCGGAAAACACAAATGCCTGGGAGAATATCTACAAAGCCTTTCAGATGCACCAATATCCTGGAATTTATTGAAATTTTTATGTTTTTTGTTATGACAAAACAGGACCTCTTCTGACTATAAAACTGACTAAGTGGAATGAAAGTGGTAAACATTTCAATAAATTTCTGGATATTCATCTGTCTATGAGGCTTTGTGTGTACTGTCCCGGGCATTTCTGTTTTCAGGAAGTTTTGGGTAGTGCCCGTAGCTCTCTTTCTTTTTAATGAAATAAAATATACTGAAAAACCAAGCAACAGGTGGTGGTGTGACTGGGATTGTGATTTGGAGTGATTTTTGTGTGGTGAAGGCTAAACGTATGCAATAAGAAATATAGTATGCATTGATAAAGCATGTAAAGGCACACCGGCCCTATGGAACTATGATTTATAAATAGAATGAGGTTGTGACAAAATAAGCCATCAAACTTCAGTAAAACAAACATCAGTGCATTATGCCATCATAACTCAGTATGTCTTTTAAAAGTTCGTGAAGAAAAAGAGGTTATAGCATTGTGATTCTCAGTGCAGTGCAGAAAATTAGAACACAACCTGTACCTGCTTCTTTTAAATCCTTTCTTGTTCGAGCTAATGTTTCATGGACAACATTCATACCATAAATAAATTAGCCACTTCCCAGATGTTGTCTTTTACAAACTCATATTGTTTGCATCTTTGTGCTGTGATATTTAAATGCTATTCCCTCTCCTTCCTCCATTTTATCATTATCTTTGCTTTTTCTGCTTGACTTCTGCTTGCAGGTTATTTATTTTTTTCTCTAGCATTCCTGCAGACTTACAAATAAATGTATATATTTTAGGCAGTAAAAGCAAGCTCAGCTGGAGTTTGGAGATAAAGCCTTGACTATGGTACAGATGATCTGAGGTAACTGGGTTACCTGTTGGAGTTGGTCTGGAAATGATGGGGTACCTACCTTCAAGGGGAGGGACTAGAGTGGGACTATCCAAACCACAATCCCATGGAGGTGGGGTAGGAATAAAAGAATAGCTCAAGGGAACTGCATTTAGTCTCCAAGCCAAAGACACGGTATCCCTCATCATTAAAGTCGAGGAGGGCATAGTGGCTTGTGAGTTGTTGCAGGTTGGCTGTCCCCTGACAGGTGGTCAGATTAGAAACCATACTAGAAAGAACAAATACTTTGAATCCCAGTGATTACACAGACTAATACCAAGACTGCCTGTATGATGACCTCCCACAGTCAAACTTTACTCTCAATGGGGAATTCCTAGGATGGGGAAAATAATTGACTTGCCTGATACAAGAACCTTGGTGGTCTGTTGTCAAAGCAAGAAAATGTATACAGCAAGAATAAACTGCAAATGCACTTTGAAATCCTCAGTATTCTTTCATGTGGCTTTCTAAAGACACATAGCCAGAGCTAGGTGAATACATTCTGGAAAAGTCATGTTATTTTCAATTTACTGACTCAGACTTGTAAGCTAAATTATTTTTCCACTGTAACTCAATGCTTTTATTTACTTATTTGTTTATTTTGGTTAGGTAGGCTTTTGGGATATATATACTGATAAATTTAAAAAAATATGCAGTTGATATTCCAGACTTCTGAATAAAAAAAAAAAAACATTTATGCAATGGGACAAATATTGCTGCACCCATCAGATGGAGGCTACTTACTGCCCCCATCTCTAAATATACTAACTTTGAGATTGTTTGGCCTTAGGGGCAAACATAAACTTTATTACTCCCACTATGCTGTGACCTCACACTTCTATATAGCCCTACTTTGAAGAAGAACAAGAATTGAGGTAACTAGTGAAGCAATTCTTGTTTCATCAAATAGGGCTCAACAAACAGCAGGAAACCTGTCCTTTTGACTTTTTCCCTCCACGGTGCAGGTTCAGGACAAGGTTCTTGTATATTACAAGGTTTGACAGTGTCGTTCTTCTGGTCAGGATAAAAAAGACAAACATTTGTGGATTCTGTTCAAGCAGCTTCATTACACACAAACACATCAGAAATGAGGTTTTGCAACTTAAACTTAAATACACTTATAAGCAGACTGACTACCGCATTCATACATGATAACACTCTGGCTGTTCTCTTGAAATGGCACTGCTGCCTGCACGTGCTCAGTATTTATATGCATGTGCTACATCTGGAAATGCTTCTTAAAGGTACATACACACACTCTGATCTACATCCTCCCTCTTTGAGAAATAATCCATATATGAAATGACAGTATTTAATGACATGGAATTTACAGAAATGGTCTTTGCAACTGCATGCAGTTATACAGAACTAATTATTTGACATGCAATCATACAAAATTAGACACATATAAAACAACTATATCCAAGT
The DNA here is from genome assembly GCF_019279795.1 of Protopterus annectens. Classification (NCBI taxonomy): domain Eukaryota; kingdom Metazoa; phylum Chordata; order Ceratodontiformes; family Protopteridae; genus Protopterus; species Protopterus annectens. The sequence continues at coordinate 1,391,028,445 of NC_056733.1, read as the reverse complement.
TGCTATGTATTTTACAATAGGTTTTCAAATATGACCTGACCATGTAACATAAAAGTCAGAACTGGATCTAGCAACAGAGACTATCTTCAAGGAATGTTCAACTTTGGGGACATCTGGGGCATCATCAGTAATGGAAATGGATACTATGACATGTTGTTCGGTATGAACATTGTCAGGGTTGCTCTGAGATCTACAGTCTGTGTCACAGGTACGATGCTGCGATATCATTTCTGATACAGGAAGAAGATGTCTGCAGTTTCTCGTGTACTCTATACTTCAGATTCCACTAACTAGGATTTCAGCTTAGTACATATACCTCTCACTTGACCAATTCGATCAAAACCTTTCACTGTTTGCATCCTCACTGTCTCTCCTTCTTTTAACGGATGAAGAAATCTGCTCATTTTCTCATAGCTGGATTTCTGAGAAGAACGTTTCTTTAAAAGTTGGGCTTTGATTGCTCTGTTGTTTTTAGTATTAGGCACCAACAAACTAGAACTAATAGGCAAGGTTGTTCCGGTTTGCCTAGATAGAAGTCTCTGAGCAGGCGAGCCTAGTATATTTCTGAGATTAAGTAAATTCAAGAAGAAATTGGTATTGTCACACTTTAACATCTCCAGTAATTGCTTTTCACTCTGTACTGCACGTTCAGCAAGGCCGTTTGAATGAGGATATTCAGGACTGCTAGTAACATGGATAAAGCCCCACTCTTTAGCAAATCTCTGAAACAACTGACTGGTAAACTGAAAACCATTGTCAGAAATAACTTTGTGTGGACTACCATGGACTGAAAAATGACATTTCATCTTAGTAATAACAGCACTGGATTTTAGGTTAGATAGCAAATCAATCTCAAACCAGTTCGAATAAGAGTCTACTAACAGTAAGTAATAAACAAATAAATCCAAACCAGCCCAGAAGTTGAAAATGTTGAAACACAGGTGCCCAGTAGGAAGGTAGCTGGAATAAAGAAGTTGAACCACAACAAAGTAAAATCTTCTTTTTTAATACAAAATGATGAACGCTTTCGCAATGGTAAACATTGCTTCATCAGATGATGAAGCAATGGTTACCACTGCGAAAGTGCTCACCATTTTGTATTAAAAAAGATTTTACTTTGTCATGGTTCAGCTTCTTTATTCCAGCTACCTTCCTACTGGGCACATGTGTAACAGTAAGTAACATTGAATGTTCCACTCAAATATGTCAGTTGCTACTGTTGACCAAGGTTGTTCAGGAGTTTGGCTTAGATGAAGTGGCTCTTTTTGCAAATCTGGCTTAGTACTGTTGCACACTGAAAAGAAGAAAGCACTTTATCAATGTCTTTGGCTTGAGAAGGCCAAAATACTAGTCCTCTCACTTCCTTTGGTAGAATCTGAACCTGGATGGCCACAATGTAAAATCTGAATATATTCACATTGTAAGGAGGTAGGAGCAACAAGTTTTGGACTTTTGAAAATGATACCATCTTCCATCAGCATCTCATCTCTGCATGGAAAGTAAGGATACACTTTTGGCAGTACACAGAATTGCTTTGATGGCCATCCTACATTGTTGAAGTGGTTTAGCTTTTGCAAAATTGGATCAGTCTTTGTATGATCTCTCACCTTATCAAGTCTTGAAGTAGAAAAATTACACACTTCCATGACATCACAGTCAAAATTCTCTGTATCAAGTTGTTCTGTGGTATTTCTGGGTGATCTGGATAAGGTATCAGCCAGACAAAGAAGTTTACCCTTTGTATAGACCAAATTGAAATCGTACTTTTGCAATTTGAGCATCATTCTTTGTAGTCTTGCTGGAATGGAATGCATAGGCTTCTTTAAAATAGTAACTAGAGGTTGAAGGTCAATTTATATCTGGATTGTTTGGCCATAAATATAATCATGGAACTTCAAACATGCAAACACAATTGCCAAAAGCTCCTTCTCAATTTGAGCATACTGCATATTAGTTTGGGTAAGAGTTCTATATGCATAGGCAACAGGCCTGCCCTCTTGAAGAATAACTTTACCAAGTCCGAACTTTGAAGCATCACAGGAAAGAACTACTGGTCTTAAGACATCATAGTATCTTAATGTAGACAGGTTAGCAATTTGCTGTTTTAGGTTATCAAATGCTCTCTGGTGTTGTTCTAACCATAATCATGCAACATTTTTGCATTCCAGCTCTCTTAAAGACACTGATAACTCACTAAAATCAAGGATAAATTTGCCCAAATAGTTAATCATACCAAGAAAACACTGTAGAGCTTGGACATTGTCTGGAGCTGGCATCTCAAGAATGGCTGCTTGCTTGGAATTATCTGGTCGTAAGCCTGTACTAGTAAATAAATGACCTACATAAGTCACTTCTGGCAGTCTGAATTTGCACTTCAGAGGACCGAGCTTTAAATTCACTTCATGTGCTCTTTCCAGAACTTTCCTGAGATTTCCATCATGCTCTGCTTTATCATTACCTCCAACTAGTAAATCATCAACTATTATTGCACACGGGTAGCCAGAAAAAATTTGCTCCATTGGACGCTGAAAGACTTCACTGGCAGAACTTATTCCAAAAGGCATCCTAAGAAATCTGTATCTGCCAAATGGGGTAATGAATATAGTCAGCAGTAAAGATTTGTAATCAAGCAATACTTGCCAAAATGAACTCTTTGCATCTAATACAGAAAAAAACAGTGGCATTTGGCATGAGGGTTACAATCTCCTTGACTGTACACATAGGATGATGAGGTCCTTTTGATGCTTTGTTCAAGTCTCTTGAGTCAGTGCATATTCTGGTTTCATCTGAATTTTTCTTATGAGCAGCCACCATGGAAGATACCCACTCGGTTCTGTGACTGGACAAATCACACCTTGCTGCACAATTTTGTCTAACTGGACATTGACTTTTTCCTGCATAGCTATTGGAAGTCTTCTTGCAGGTCTGACCACTGGACTGACCTCTGGGTCTGTTTTCATGGAGTACAAACTGGAAGTGTGTCTAGCTTGTCGTCAAAAACATCAGCATACTCTGAGAAAATAGTATCACTGAAGCTGGAACTGGGACATGTGCTTCCATGATATACTTCCTTGGTAAAAGAAAGCAGTTTCATTCTCAGACTGTCTCTGGGACCTAATAATGAATGTATGAGTCTTCGCACTACATAAAATTGCAAGCTGTAACTGTTCCCAGCCAAATAGCATGAAAGCACTACTGAGCTTTCAGTTTGAGTCTCTTCACTTCCATAAGCAACAAGCTTCACACAGTTGTCCAAATTAAGTTGCTCACCAGCTCTCACTTTAGCAAATGTTTCTCCTGACATCACATTACACTTTGAACCAGTGTCTAATTTGAGCTCTGTGGGTTTATCATTGATCAGTACAGTACAAAATACTTCATTCTTTGCCAACAAATCTACTGCATTAACCTTTTCACTGACCACTGATACACCATGTACATAGAAATTAAGGTTGCGGCTTTCTACATGATCTGCTTGCTTTTTTGAGTGACCTTTGTTAACAAATGAATGAGGCTTGCTTGATTTACAAAACTTTTAAAAATGATTCCATTTTTTACACTTGTGGCATTGCTGACCAAATGCTTAATGCTTCTCTCTTTTCGACTCATGATTTGCTCCACAATTACGACAGTTAACAATAAGACTTGACTTGGGTTTTGCTGACATACTCTTATGCTGTACTGAGCATCCACTTTTTACTGAGCTAGTCTTAGAACTTGCTTGATAGCTACAGGTTTTTCCTGCCACACCCACAGAGGTTGCTGCTGCCATGTGCTTAGGCGTGTTTCTGCTTGCCACGTGTTGCATGCTGTCTATTTTTGCTCTAGAGGCTATTGAAACCATGCTCTTATCACTTGCAAGCATATTTATGTGGCTTTCTGTGAGCTCATGGATTTGGCATATCTCTGTGGCTTTGCTTAATGTTAAATCACTGTCACAAAGCAAAATCTTCCTCACTGTAGCACTATTAAAACCATGCACAAGCCTGACCTTTATTAACTCATCTTTTAAGTAATCAAATCTGCAAGTTGTAGCTTTATTTCTCAAGTCAGTGATATAAGCTGCAAAAGTTTCACCTGACATTTAAGTGCCTCTCTAATGTAACATTTGTCTGGGGGTTGCACATTTCTCTAAATTTATGTTTTAAGCACTCAGGGTCCTCCCTTGATTCACCAGGTACCACAATATGTCGGTTTCCCCCCTCTCCTGCAAATACTTCTGGTGCATACACAAATAAACACTCTCTTTCAATAGTCTCTGACCCAGCTAAGTTAAGCAAAATGAATGCCCTCGTATATGCATCTTTGTCAGAAAAACCTGCTTGTATGAAAATATCGTATTCCTGCTTGAATACTGTCCAATTGGTGCTGCGGTAGCGTTATCGTCTCCCAGTTAGACGTTGCCTGTTCGATTCTCAGCTAGAGAGTCTTCTGTGTGGCGACATCCGTGAACGGGCGTTCCTTCGTTGAAGGTTGTGCATTAGGCCTGGCCAGCCAGCACGTAAAACTCTACGGCAGATCATTAGCGGACCGGAGTTCCACTGTGGGGACCTCTAACCGGGAAAAGCCGAAAGACACAAACAAATTATGATCAAACACAAGTGGACTAGGTCTGCGAAATGCTTCTACCACACAGTAGTGAAGGTGCTTGAAATTATGTATGAACATACACACATAAATATATATATGCCAGAACTTTATGCCAGTACTTCTAATTATTCCCAGTAGGACAACAAACTGAAATAACTGCGCATTGCCAAATAAGTCTCCGTAGCATAAGAACAATTTAAAATCACTGTACTTTGTGAAGCCACTCCTTATCAGTGTAAGAAATACTTCAAAATGACTGCACTTTCAGAATAAATTGTACATGATGGAACAAGCTCAGAGTAAGAAACACTTCGAGATGAATGTACTTTGCAAATAAACTGTACACAGCACAAGAACCTTTCAAAATGGCTGTACTTTGTGAAATAACTGCACAGTGTAAGAAATGCTCTGAAATGGCGGCTTTCTGCAAATAAATGCACACAGCACAAAAAAACTTTCAAAATAGCTGTACTTTAACTGCACTTTACAATATAACTGTACTTTGCACACAGCAAACTCTTTGAAATAATTGCACCGTGATAAAGCACACACCCTGCAAACTCTTTGCACACTCTGAGATACTTCGCACAACTCTAGTTATACTATGAATGGCTTCAGTCAATGCAAAATAGTAGTTTCTGCCCAAGCACAGTATTTTACTAAAAAACATGCAGTCACCTTGCTCTTTAAGCTTAATTTTGCCCTTTTATTGTACTTGTTATGCCTTTTTAATCTCGTATCATGCTCATTGTATTTTTCTTGTACCCGTTTTACTTTAAATATGCTCATTATGCAAACCAAAGGTAATTCTGAGCCCCATATGATTAGTTTTGCTAGTATTATCAAATATTGTGGTTTCAATTAATATTGTGGTTTGTGCCTTTCATTTGCTTAACAATATATTTTTGTGCTACTCGTTTGATTAATAATGCGTTTTGTGCCTTATAAATGCACAGTTTTATTTTCTTTACTAAATAAATAATTTGTGCAATTTTCTTTACCTTTAGCTGGTTTGTGGCAATTTTCCACTTCTCTGAGCTCCATTTCACTCAACATGCTTCATCTGCCTTCACCTTCAACTCTGCACCTCATGGCTCGTAGAAGTTGCTCTTCTAATCCCAGTTCTGATACCATGTTGCTTGTCTGGTCAGGATAAAACAGACGAACATCTGTGGGTTCTGTTTAAGCAGCTTTATTATACACAAACACATCAGAAATGAGGCTTTGTAACTTAAACTAAAATAAACTTATAAGCAGACTGACTGCTGTACTCATACATGTTAACACTCTGGCTGTTCTCTCAAAATGGTGCTGCTGCCTGCATGTGCTCAGTATTTATATGCACATGCTACAAATGGAAATGCTTCTTAAAGGTACATACTCACTCTCTGATCTACAGACAGCTCTTACATAATTCTGTTACATTTGAATAACATCAATGCTGCCATTCGTACTTTACCTAGTCCTGCACAATTTATTTACTTATTTTTTATTTATTTATTTACATTTGTTTACCAGGAAATTCCGCTTTTTCAGCGACTGCCCGTGGAGAAAAGCTCTGGAAAAAAAAAGCTCACTGAGATATATACAGGTTATTGTAATGTTTATTTACAGTCCTAACACCGAACTGCTATATAGACTTCAGGTCAGATTCAATATCACCTAGACTAACCCCGGGATTCATGAAGCTTGCGCCAGGTGCAGGCATAGTGTAGGCGGTATAACGCCAAATATGGCCACCGAGCGATTCAGGTACGATCCAATTCCACGTGCACTACTGGCGTACGCCAGATCCTCGCAGCCCTCGGCTTAGGTATGCTAATCACCCCATGTGCAGTGCCACACCATGCAAATGAAGGTACATAGTGATACATGAAGTGGTGCAGGTGTAGTGTAAGCCCACAGAAATGTAAACCAAAAAAAAAACGGTTTACATTTTTCCAAACAGAACACCGGAGCTATGAAAGCAGACCAGACTCATGTATTACAAAGTTAACATATGCCAATGGCTAAATATACAGGCAATGGCATAAGAAAAGATGCAGAACACCTAAAAAACAACATTTAATGTCATGTCCACAGCAACGCAAAATACAACCGCAGGGTGTGTGTGCGCAAACGGGAACACAAAGAAAATATATACCAATGTCATAAAATCGCAATGTAATACAAATCAGGATTTCACCATAATACTCAATGGTATGCATAGTTCACCACAACCAAGCTGCAAGGGTTGCTAAGGGTCTGTGACAGTGTTCGGCGTGGTAACTATGAATTAGTAGTCAATGCCATGCAAATGAGGCAGCAGGTAATACTGAATCACAAACGTCCCGCTGGATTAAGGATGTACCATATGGCGCAGCGCTACAACACCGAGGAGTGGCTCAGAGGTATACATGACATCAGCAGTGGAGTGTGCCACCATAGCTGTAAGAACATTGGAGCAATGCAAATCTGTCCTGGCCATTGCTAAGCAAAGCCGCAGGACAGGGGTGGGGAGGTAGGTATAGCATTGTTTAGCTGAGAGCACATATGGTGCCTGAAACCGCATGTGTACGGGGATGAAAACGTGCCCGAAACCTGGTAAGCGGATGCACACGCTGCGCACCATAGCACAAACAGGAAGGTCAGGGGAAGAAAATAAGGAAATGCCGCAGTAGGGTAATTGGAGTACAACTGAGCAATTAACACCTATTAACTCACAGCAGGCAATCGATGGCAGCTGACAAGTCTGCTCACAGAAACCTGCAAAACAGGATAGGGGAGGTGTCGGATTGCAAAGAAAGGAGAACCGTCATAGCAGAGCAAAGCAAACCTGCAGTAGACCGGCAATAGAACACATTACGCAAGATAAGCCAGGTCTAGGAAAGTACAAATGAAAGCAGGCTGCTGGATGCATGCCAGAAAATGGTAGGTGAAACTTGAAGAAATGTAAAGGGAAGGGCAAGAGGTAATCCATGGCAGCCAAATGTAATTCAACACCAAAGGCACCACAATAGTAGTTCCTGTCGTAAAACACATAAGATACCCTGTAACTACGATCATACATACACACCCTATGACATCATCGGTGTTCACAGCACAATAGTATAAAGTGTGAAAGCACCCCACACACACCTGTGTATTCCCAAACACTGAACCATAGGTGTAAACATACGGGGATCTTTTAAAATGTACATGTTGGGAGCTGCCATAGCTGTGATTCATCACCATGTGTTAGAGACTGACGGTGTTGTGGAGGATGATGCTGACAACCACCACAGGCCCCGGAGGAGGAGAAGAGTGCTCAGACCAAGGGTAACCTACCAGGGACTACATGATCTGGAGATAGTAGAGCATTACAGGGTGGACAGGGCCATCTTACAGCAAATAGTTGAGCTGTGCAGGCCACACCTGAGATCCAAAAACAACAGAGGGGAACCCATCCCAGTGGACATGAAGGTATGTGTAAGCTTGCGAATACTAGCCACAGGTACCTTTCAAAGGCCAACTGGAGATATAATGGGGATCTCACAGGCATCAGCATCCAGGGTACTACACCAGTTCCTGGATGCCATGTTACCACATGTCAATGAGCATATATACTTCCCCTGAACACAGGAGGAGTTGGCCAGCAATATGCGTCACTTCCGCCATGTGGCACACTACCCGGAGGTACTGGGTGCGATAGACTGCACCCACACACATATCAAGTCACCACCCGCTGAGCATTGTAGGTGCTACATAAACCGCAAGGGATTCCACTCCATCAACTGCCAGGTCATGTGCAATGCCCAGGGCATTATCATGGATGTGTGTGCTGACAGCCCTGGAAGCTACCATGACTCCCATATCTGGCATGCCTCACAGCTGTATCAGGTATTTGTCAGGGGGGACATCCCACATGGCCACCTTGTGGGGGATGCTGGCTATGCACTGGAGCCATGGATGATGACTCCCATCAGAAATGCACACACACCCATGCAGGAACACCATAATGAGGCACACGCACAAACCAGAATCATCATAGAGTGTGTGTTTGGATGCTGAAATCATGGTTCCATTGCTTGGACATATCTGGTGGAGCCTTGCAGTACTCTCCAGGCATGTGTGCCCACATCTTCATAGTATGTGCCATGCTACATAATATGATCCTGCGGGAACAGCTGCAGCAGGGACAAAATGGTGAAGGCCCTCATAGCCCACCACAATTGCCAAGGCCATCACAGGCACAGAGGGATTCAGAGCATGAACACCCTGTGCCAGCCCCAGTAGGCAGATGGAGGCATGCCCAATATGCCTATGCCTTGGCAAAGAGGGAACATACAGCACATACTCTGACAGTGTAGGCCCCTATGGACTGACACACCTCTCCACCTGCACACACAGTAACATGGATGGCACACACACACGACCACCTGTAAATTGTAATGTATAGGTGGGCTACTGTGTGAATCCTACATAGGGAGCCCTCAACCATTGTGCACACAACAGCTATTGGAACAAGGAATGTCAACACCTGAACAGTGCATGCACCTATCAGCATATGTTGGTACTGTGTGTATAGGTTCCCAGGTACATTGGTAGGTACACGCCTGATTGTCAAAGGCCATATATCAGTCAAGGTAAACAGTGTCTGCTGTCACCACAACATTGAGTAACCAACTGTCGCTCAGTGGAGCAGAGGCAATTGTGGGATCCCATGTGTGTAATCACTGTTCCCCACACACTCTGCATGGATTCCCTGGTGCGTTAATGAGGGGCTCCACATAATGTAATCATGGATGTCGTGTCAGGGCATGGGGTGTACCCATGACAGGTATCTGTCACCCCAGCATGCTCCACCTACGGTCATTTGAAGGTGTAGCACATTATAGTGTGTGGCTCACTGTGATATACATACCCAATGCTGGAGCACATCCATTACACATCACATGGACATACCATTAATAGGACTCATCCATAGGTAAACTAACTGAGCTACACATGTGATTGCAGTATGGAGTAACAGCCGTAGTATAGTCCACATACAAAATGCCATAACATGTATACAAATCCCAGATGCCCAAGTGGTAAATGCAGTGACCATCGTGCATGTTCCCGGTCCCACGTCCTGCAAGGGATGTAACATAATCCCGAAGGCATGAATAATGCATGTCAGATGCAGGTCAGCAGATCATGTTTAGCACATGTTAGCAGGAATATGCATTGCCCAGTGCTTGTAAGCATCGTTTAAATATGACTATACGGATATGAGCGAAACAGGGCTAAGCTTCTCTGAATATCGTGCAGATCACGGTCAGTGATGTCCAGAACAGGCGAAACCAGCATTATTCACCCCTGTACTAATAGTGCCTGCTCTGAAGGGTAAAATGACCACTGCCAGGAGTAGAAGACATAATCATGTACACAATCACCTAACACTATGGTAGCCAAGATGTACCTACAGCAGGTGTGTAATGTGACAGGTTCAAACACAAATGTGCAGAGTCCAGGAAACAGTATACACCGACAAGTACACAATGAAAGGTGTATTCTGCCTGTCTCTCTCTCTGTCAGATATAAATATATATATATATATATATATATATATATATATATATATATATATATATATCTAATACAGACAGAAAGGGGGATAGAGAGAGATATGTTGATATATACGGAGTCACCGATATCTGCAAATATATAGATAGGTCAACGACATGTACACAACCATGGAGGTACAAATAAATAGGATACTGCCAAATATGGAATGTGTCACATACCGACACGTGTAACCATGAGGCTGAAAACCCAAAAGAACACAGTACTGGAACACTAGAACCGCAAGTAATATTATCACAATATGAAGGGACATTTAGTTACCGCTGCTGGTGTTGCGGTCCACGTAGGTACTGTGTTCAACTGTGTTCGTTATTGCCATAGTCTGTGTATGTGTGTGTTGAGGGTGCCATGTGCATTTCCATGTGACTGTAATGTGTGTGTGTGTGTGTCTGCATCATGTGTCTGTTAGTGCTAACCCGGAGGTAGATCATTACGGTAGGTGTGGTTATAGCTAGCCGTAGACATACGGTTACCACCTGTCCCACATTAGGAGGGACAGCCCCTCCCTGGCAGTTGTGTCCTGACATAAAACATGAAAAAGAGCAAATGTCCGTGATTGTAGGACATAATTATGTCCCATATATTATGTAATAGTTGCATTAAATAGTTATGTCTGTATGTAAGAAATTTAAATGATACATGAAATATGATAAGTAGCCAAAGTCCTACAAGAATAAGTATGTATTCAGGATAAAAGTATGTGCTATCCTGTGTATTGACTGTGGGTATGTGTCGGACTGTAAACACCAATGTGTGTCCCACAAATGTCCCACTATGGCCATTTGAAAAGGTGGCAACTCATGCCAAAGAGGTTCAGTTACCAACACAACTGCAATGAGTGCAAATATCTGGGACAGAAATATACGGGACAGCTGTCATTTAGTAACATTCCTTTACATATCGCTGTATTTCCGGAGGTATGGAAGTATCAACCTCACCTGCATAGTATATAGAAATCAATTAACAACGGCCTAATGTATATGCCCATAACAAAAGTCTACTAACTGATAGGTCTTTAGGGAAGGAGCCCACACACATATATGGAATATGTAGAAATGCAAGCCCCACAAACCTGTATATGCTACATACACCCACCTACATCCCCCACACATGAAACTTTAGAAATACAGACTGTAATAACAGCACAAACATCCACTCACTCAATTACATCTGCAGAAGCGTTAACATACCTTGTGAGAGACACATATTTAAAGGCGCCATGTGAAATCGTAGCTGTTATATAATGGAACAGACGGTGATGTTACAGGTTTTGTTTGCAGTAGTCTCTTATCAGATGGTTGAGATGACAGCTACATTCACATGCAGAACCACATACTCTAGCCATCACACACAATCCATGGGGGACATGAATCCAAAATATCCGTGTCTCTACACATAGCAGTTGCAATTACACACAACAAAACACATACAGGCCATCTCCCCGAAGGTAGGGCAAATGGGCAATGCCCAAGTAGAGAATTCAATTATACCCCACTGTTGCCGCGTAATTGGCGAATGGAGTAGCTGCACAGCTGATGTACATGTAATAATTTACTCAGGAACACCAATTGGTGGCAGGAAACCACATGTTACAGGTGTCGACATATATAAGAATGACTTGCCAGACATTCAAACCGTATGCTCATACCATAGAACTGTTTAAACAGTGTAAGAGAGATAGTTATGAAAGTTCGGAATGCTAACAAGGTATGTAGAACACTCAGTATGTTAGTGTATGCATAGCCTATTTTGTATTTAATTAAAAGTGTCCACAATGCATAAAGTGGGAAAAGGTATTATGTAGTGATGTCTTGTTGAGCATAGTAACATTTGTAGAAATTGTGTGTCCTGCAGTGGGCCACAAGGTAAACATCACAGACACCACAAGGGATGCTACATGAGGGCTTTAAATAGAACAATTCCATACCACCTGCTGTCAGTGGTAGGGTATGTCCAACAAGTACGTGCCATAGCAGGGGATAGTATATGTTGATATACTGTCACAGTAGGCATGTGTATGGGCATATAACGACAGTGACATGCCTAAGGTGGTCCTGCTGTGCAAGTATGCTTTGCATTATGGGATAATATGTAAAATATGTGTAATATACAGTATTGTAGGTAGATATGTCAGATACTCTACACAGCATAACAGTCATATCATGCATAATAATAGGATACATATGGTTTGTAGTCACGGGACACTGTAACAGCATGATAGCTAATCGAAATGGAAGAGCTACTCAATTAACCATGCACAAAGGACATGTAATAGCTTCACAGGTTCATAGTGGGGTACTATGCTGTCTGGCAAGTCTATGTGTAAGCCCAACTACAGTGTTTACACCAGTGGCACCTCTCTAGGGTAGTGTCCTGTCTGTGAACAGCAGAGCCATGTGTTACCTGCACCTCTGCACAGTACAGCCACTGCAGTGATCCCTGGCATACATGTGTGTCTCCCATCCACCAAGTGATGTATCACATGAACAGTGCTACTGAGTGTCCCTGCATGATGTACATAGGAATCATGTTCCAAAGCATGGTGAGTGTCTGGATTGGGAATGTAACCCTCAAGCACATCCCACTCATTGTTGCGTGTGTGCACATATCCATGAGCATGTTGCTCTCAGTGGCTTTTGCTTATGTCGCTTATATTGAGTATATCCATGAATATTGTTGTGGACATGGGCCCTGTATATTCAGCAGAGGTCACCCCTGAGTATGCAGTATGCAAATGTGTACAGTCGTGGTGTCCGTAGTTCTGCCGCATACGTCAACCTTCGGAGCTCAATAATCCTCATGTCGTGTTAATGTTGTGGTATGTAAAGCCATAGCTGTTCTGTAAGGTGCACCCTAAATGGGGTGTCATACCCTTGAATGTGTGTATACGTCAGGAGTTCAGAGGTACAATGGGTGCCTATGTTTCCGCTACAAACCCAGTACAGATAAGGGTGGCCATGTAGAAGGATATCCACACCACATTGGCAATATGGTTATCAAAGGAGTGGGTGCTACATACGTGTGTACTACAATCACGTACAATGTGACATGCATGTAGGGGGCTACCACCTATGTGATAGTCAGTGACTGATTGGTGTAATGCAAAGGGGATGTTCATGCACCTTGTGTCATGCAGCTTGAGGCCATGATATTGATATCAGGTATCCGTCACGGTGACACCCTTATGGAGGGAGTCAGTATCAGCTGGTGGATCAATCATGGTGCTTTGTATGCAGTTGTCTGGAAATCTAGTCAGGGAAAGTCCCTCTGTGCTAGCCTGTACCTCAGGGAAGCATATACCGAACATGAGGGGCCCTATGACTGAGGACTGTGGTACGCCAAGTGTAACTGAAATACAGTAGGTACTATGGTATGCTACCCTCATTGTGTGGGTCCTGTCCATGTGCCACTTTGCATAACATCCTGAGACATAGGGGTCGATGTGCAGGTGGATGTGTATGTTGTCAATACCAGAATGGAGAATGGTGCTGAAAGCCAATGAGAGGACAATGTAGGCTGTGTGGACCCCCTTACTATCATCAACTACCCTGGTAACTGTATCAAAGGAGTCCACCAGGTGTAGGAGCCATGCTCTGGCCCTAACAAGTCCAACCTGGATGGCATCAAAGGACTGGAGCCCACCAATGTCTCTGTGAATGACTTCCATGATGATGTGCCTTATAGCCTTGCAGAACAGTCCAGTCAGGTGTATAGGGCAATAGTCCCTCTGGTTCATTGTGGCACCACCTGTGTGGAGTGTGATAACTGTTGCTGTGTGCCATTCAGGGACCACAATGTCTGATACAAGGCTATTACTGAATCTGGTGGCCAAGTGGGGAGACATGTCATCCAGAGGTTTGTGTAAATCACAGCCTGGGATGTTGGATGGTCACATGGAGTCAGTGTTCCAGGCCTTAGAGAGTGCAGGTTAGTACTGTGTAGTTGTGACCGCAGGGACACCGCAATGTTCCTGCATGGATTGTGGCCCTGTAGGGAGTGAGAGGGTGTAATGTTAGCATTGAACCCATCCACCAGGATGTTGCCAACATCACTTGGTTCTGTAATGTTCATGAGTAACTGTCATATGTCAGAGCAGATGTGGGTATTGCCATTGACTACTGACATACCTCCATAATGCCTTGTGGTACAACTTGGAATGTGTCGCAGTAATGTTTACGTAGCTAGGTTCGGAGTATGTGATAAGGGATCCCGTAGCCCTACTGCGGCTGACCAATGAACTACCCAACCCATGGGATTGTACTCCACTTTGCAACAGCCTCCACCTTTTGTTGTACATTATGTCCATGGAACTGGACCCCCAGAGTGGCGTCCATTATCTGGTGGGTACCATCATGGCTCTGTTTGGAATAGCATGATCCATGCAGTTGTGTAAGTGCTAATGAAGTGCACTGGGGTATGTTTCAGCATTTGTATGTGCATTGTCCATCTGCACGGGTGTCATGACATTTACTACTGCTGTCATAAGACGTCTGTAGTAGGCATTGTCATAATCTTGTACTGTGTATGCCGTGAAGGGTATGGTGCCGGGATATGGATAACAAGGGTGATTAGCATATGTTCGGAAACCACCAACGAGGGGATAACCCCAGGTGTGGACCACCAGCACATGTTGGTAGTGTCCATGTCTAGTATATTGTTGGTCTTGGAGGTGGTGTGTATGGGTTGATCCAGCCGAATGGAGGTTAATAATCCCGAACAGCATTGGCCTAATGTGTTGGTACATGAGTGGCTATCCCAGTTAAGTGTGGGGTAGTGTCAGTCTCACATCAGTAGTACTTGTCTGAACCCTACTGTCCAGTACACCAAGAAATGAGGTCTGGTAACCGTGGGGAATGTTGTTGAATCCGTAGCATGTTACAAACTGTATAGCAGTTCTGGCCACAGTTAGTTGCACATGGATCACCTCTGATGCATTGTGCTAAGTAACTAGCCAGGAGGTGTGTACAACATAGTGGAATATGGGAACACCTCAGCCGTGGGTGTTCCGGTCCAGGTTACATGACTGAAAGGTGTGGTCTGCATATACATGACTGAAATGTGTGGTCTGCGTATAACCTGTCAGTGCAGGTGTGCTCTGTGGAGCCTAGAGGCAGGTCCCAGTCACTGCAGAGATATTGAAGTGGTCCATTATAAGGAGTGCCTTGCCTGTGTGCGTCAGAGATGAAGATGTCAAGCATCGAGTCACATGACCCCATGTTTTGCTTGCCTGTTCCCGTTCTGGTGGTGAATGTTATTGGAAATTGTGCAAGACAGGCAGTATAGGAGCAGCAAGAGCCTTACATGTTATCTGTACTCCCAGGGCTGACAGGTGCAGGTCATCTGTGCCAAAGCATCATGTTTTGTTGACCATGTCAGTCAAAGCGGACAGATACTGGATGCCTGTGGAATGACAGCAGAAGGATAGGCAACTGTTGAAGTGAAACAGTCAGTCATTGTACAGTGGTATCAAGTCCGGATGAATGCATAATGCTCCCCAGGGCTTGGCTGATACCTTCAGGGCTACAAGACCGGTGAGCTATTGCATGTCCCTGCACATGTAGTCTGTGAAGTTGCATCTCAGGGCAGTCATACTAACATGGAGAATGACAGTCAAATTGTACCTGGTGAGGTGTGGCATGGGTGCATAGGTTATGTTGCAGAACCAGTTACCCGACAGCTAGATGTAAGCGACTATTGCCTTGTGTAGCCTGCTGAGTGGGACATGAGTGTGACCGCCTACAGAACCAACTATGACTGGTGTGTTGTGTATGTTATAACACCCTATTGGCTGAATGTGATGGGCACATATGAGTCTGTGGGCTATAAGTTATTGTTGTTGTGTTTGGTGATGGGGGTTGCCTTTGGTGCCTACACAAAGTATGGAGAGGTTCTGCAAAAGTTGTACTCATACTATGTGTGGCCTGTAGTGGTGGAGATCTTGTGAGACTATGTGATGAGTGGGGTGTGTTGCAAATGTTACACATCCCCACATGACTGTCAGGTTCAGTCTGGGTTGGTGAGAGCATTAACCCAGCATGGCTACATATGTGCATCTCCCACAGGCTATAGTGTCGTATGTTGGAAGGTGAGCATTGACTGTGTACATGAGACAATTGCTCTTTTCCCACATGTACACCATATTCATCATATAGACAGGCAATAGCACTGGTACGTGACAGTTGGACATGCCTGTATATTCAACTATGTTTCACAAGATATGTGAGTTACGTGTGTACAACAGCTGTTGTACTGCAAGCAAGCTGGAAATGTAAGGATGGACAGTGTCCTTGTGAGAAATGGTTTGGAATGGGTGCTATATTAATTAGTAGCTCATGAAATGCTTATGAGTTCTGAACAAGTGCTGAGCATGAAAATGCAATACAGATAGGGTGTTGGATAATATCAACCCACAATTGGTGACGACAGTCATAATTGGAAGCACTGCACTATTACCCTGCTGAGTATGGTCTGCAAGTCCATGAACCTTTATCAATGTAGATGTTAGCAGTACAGACATAGATGACAGTATGGATGTTTGACTACATGTACCTTCGTATGTCACAGGAGTGTTCTACCAGTGGCCTGTTGACAGAATCAACACTACAAAAGGTGTCAGAGTTACATGTGCATATCACACCAGTGGCAGTTACAGTAAAACAGGGTTAATGTGTTGTACTCCCCCCTCATTGTAGCCCATACCACAAAGACAAATATGAGGCATCTGTGTATGTAAGGATGGGAATGGCCATGACCTATGAGTAATAGCTGTCTCAGTGTTGTGGACAACATACAGAATGGGCTTTGTGGGTGAGGTGTGTGACATATGTGCACAATCTGACAGATGATATTAGCATTGTCACTGCTAGGTGAATATCCCTGTACCCATTAACTACCACCTAGGCTACGGTCAACATTATGGACACTGTGTAAGGGATGGTGCTGTGCAGTTCACCTCCCTGAGTTGGTGATGTCTCCAGGCCTATTAGATAGTCATACGAGGCACCCATGTCATGACAGGGTGCCATCCATGAGCATGGAGATCATTGGACAGGCATACTCAGCACTCGGGTGACCAATATTGAATCACATATCACCTTTAAGGGGTATTGGCCATGCGTGGATGGGTGATACCAGCCTTCACAATCCTCACCTCCACTATGCAGCATGCTGGCTACCTTGCATAAAGACATGTGCTACACTATGATGTTGGACATGCTACACATACATATCCTGATCTGAAAGACATACGTCATGGACAGCCACCATCCTACTACTAGGATTGCCACATGTTGGACAGATCCCTGTGCCATACATGTGACATACTCCTGCCATACCATGCAACCCTGTCCATCAAAGCTGCACATGTCATCTCTGTCATACATGGTGTGATGACCGCATGGTAGATGTATTATCAACTGTCTGGATCAGTAATGTGGCACTGATGCACCTCGCAGTGGCAAAATGGCTGTTGGATACAGATAGGAAACCTTGCCCGTACATGCTATAGTTGATAACCATCCCTGCAAATGATGTCCGGGTAGCCATTGTCCCATGTCTATCACATGTGCAACACAGGTGATCAGTGGCAGGATGTTGAACTGCTGTACAGTGCCGTGTAGATATATATGGCAAAACACATGCATGTAAAGGTTTCCATGCGTATGTGTGCATTGTCACTGCTCAAGTCCATTAAGGCAGTGTATGTGTTGATATGTGACATATACACAGCATCAAGGTAAACAGCATTACTGTGGACACATCTGTGTGCTGATAGGTAAGAACACCAGTGCAGGCAAAACAGACATGCCCACATCAAGACAGCATTCACATGGAGTATGAACAATGTAATGAGGTGACACACATATATGGTGATGATATCCAATGCATAATGGGTGTTACATGTGTGTGACACAAACATGTCAGTCATGTCAGCGTCATGATGATTTGCAAAGATAACTGCGCAGATGTACTAGATTTAATACAAATGTATGTGCAGCAGTATCTCTGTACATCTCTGTGATACTGTGACCTGTCACCATCATTATGTCTTACAGATAATGCCTCGTTCACGCTTGCCATCATACAGCTGCCAGGAGGATGATGTCCTCATCCTGTACCTCCATGAGAACTACGAGGTGTTGTTCAGCCATGTGCCACAGCATGCCCAGCAGTGTGATGACCTGTGGCAGGACCTTCGCAGGAGGGTTAATGATGTGGGTGGCCATAACTGCACCTACCAGCAGGTGCGCAGACACTGCACGGACTTGATACGACATGCGAAACAGCATGCCACTGCAATCGCCAGGGAACAAGGTGGAACAGGTGGTGCTCCACCAACCCAGCCCCCACTCACACCCACTGAGGAGCTACTGGCCAGTCTCGGGACACCCTCAGAACAGTATCCACAAACACTAGCTGCCATCGTGGAGGTGTCTCCCAACCAATGAGTCTGGAGTTGCCTGGTAAGTCAGTACTGCACATATGACTATTATATCCCATTTAGTTGCATGTGTCACTGTACATTATGTAATATAACATCATATGCAAGGTATGTTTACACACATGCTGCATACTACAGTATGCTACCCTGTGTATGCACACATGTGCATACTATATGCTATTGTACAGGCGAATGTGTTAACATGCACAGTGCACCCTGTGGCTGTCATACAGTCATGGACAATGTTCAAACTGCTGTGTCACCCCTATACAGGTACCTCTGGCATGCTGCACATACATCAGTCCATTGCAGGTGAGACTGTCATCAGTATCAGGCATGTTAAAGCATAGATCTATTCGCCATGTGGCCAGTTAACACTTGTACACTTGATGTTTGGTCCAGTCACGATATACAGGTCGCATCTCCCATCATTCACACTGGCTACCCATGTAATATATACAAACGAAATGATACACTGACATGAAGCCACAGTATCTGTCATTGCTACATGTGTGGACAGCTGTGGATGCAACGGTGGAGGTATTGTACAATGTAGGCATATGTACTATAGATTGGAACAACACATGTGTGGTACGCAAACAGTACCACACAGTGAGCTGGGATATGGGCAGCCCACAGGAGTCACCATTGTGTTATATGCCCCTGCAATGGGTGCACACATTGTGATGTGCCATCTGACATGTCCCAGACATGTAGTGTTCTGGCTGCAATATTGTCACACTATCCCATAACACATACCCCACATACCAAACATGCAACCCGTTGTCTGCATAGCCCTGTGGATGGTGACATATCTGACATCTATGGGTGTATGTCATATGGGACAACACAGACATGTGAGATAGATGGCTATCACAAACATTTGGCCAACACATGTTCACACATGGCCATGGGGGATGGCCAGAGACATGTAGCCACACAGTAGATGTAATGTGTATACACCCTGTTGCACATTGTCCACACACGGTCCAATTATAGCCTTAGATAACTGATTATACAGTTGATGTGGTACACTGGACATCATAAAAGCCTGTGCACAGCTAGTGGAGGTGTCACTTAAGTCTACCATATAAGATGTGTTGAACATCACGACTGTGTCATAGCATGACAGTAGTCACCTGTACAGCTTCCACAGACATTGACACCACATCAGGCCACAGATACTGTACATTTCCCTTGCTGCTGTAGGACATCACCATTAGCTGTGCACCTCGTGTGTGTGGTACATCAATGTCATGTGGGACATGGTGAATTGACAAGTCTGCCATGTGTGGACATGGTTGCCAGGCAGCTAGACTCTGTATTAGTTGTGCAGGGGTGTCATATGTAGGTCTTCCAGTGACCTGTCACAAGACACAGCATGGTTTGGTTTGTATACACCTCAGCATCGTGAGTCACAATCCACAGTTATGTCACGGGTATGCATGCAGTTATGGCTATGCAATGTGTGCATATTACACACTGTATAGCAATATAGATGCCTCATGATGCCATGCAATGGCACAGTGTCTGTACTTCACACTGTATAGCAATGTAGATGGCTCACACTACCCTTCCATGCTCATGTACATTTGCTAAATATGCATTCTATCTGTAGGGGATACAGACAACACTGCAATGTGATGCCCATTACAATGCTGTACATGTGTCAGGACACCATTGTGTCAGACATGTATGCATGTTAATGCACACATCAGCAGATTACATGTCAAGGTCACTTCGGCCATGTGTACTGTTAACCTGTTTTGGTCCACATGGTGTATCACGGGGATGCATGCTTACTACCATGATTGTGTGAACTGCATGCCTACTGATATGACACATGCTTGCTGTTGTGTGCAACCCAGGGAGGTATGCTAACTAACACTAATAATGTCTGAGCTGCATGCCGTCTGCTGTATCACATGCATGCTGCATGCCATCTGTCAAATCACATGCATGGTGTGTCTGTGTGTGTGTGTGTGTGTGTGTGTGTGTGTGTGTGTGTGTGTGTGTGTGTGTGTGTGTGTGTGTGTGTGTGTGTGTCTGTGTGTGTGTGTGTCTGTGTGTATGTGTGTGTGTGTGTGTGTGTGTGTGTGTGTGTGTGTGTGTGTGTGTGTGTCTGTGTGTGTCTGTGTGTGTCTATTGTAATTTAGAGTCTTCCTTTGCATTCAAAGGTGATGTAGGTGCGTTACCCTCCTGCGGTCCATCTGATGTTAGTGTTCCCACAGATACTAGCAGTGATGAACATATGCATGAGGTACAGGCAGGGTTGTCAGGGGCTGAATCTGTGCCAAAGGTTGCCATCCCAGCTATGTCCCCCTCTTCCCTGCACACAGTTCTGCTGCCAACACATACCGCATCACCAGTGGCCATAGAGAAGGATATTCAGCGTCTGTTAGCGTGGAACAGGAACATGTGGTGGCTACAGAAGGTGTGTCTCCATACCATGGCATCAGTGTAGTGACTGCAGATGTGCCACACAGGCATGTGGCCAGTGCTGCTCATAGGAGGACCTCTGGCAGACATGCACCTGCAGGACAGAGCGCAGCAGCTGATGTCACCAGACGCATGTTCCAGACTGTAATGGCGGCACAGGCACGTGCTGAATGGCAGAACAGAGAAGGGCAGAGGCTGCAGAGAGCTGCTTTCCGTACTCTAAACGACAACATCCAGGCATCAGCAAATGTTCAACAGCAGATTGCTGATGTTCTGGACAGGCGATTGGGTGACATGGTCGGAATCCTTGACTGTGGCATGGCAATCCACGAGCATGAGCTGTCTGTGCTGGAACATCTGGTAGGGGTGAGGCGTAGGCCACATGGACGTAGGCCAGCTACACCACCTAGTGCAGGTCAACGTGAGCGTGCCACGTTACATGCCTGTTCCCCTAGTGCCAGTAGCAGTAGCAGTGCGGCTGGTGTTGCGCTGTCCACACCAGGACACAGCAGGCCACGTGGATGTGGCCCTGGATGTTCCCAGCGGGGACATGGTTCCAGTGGACATGTGCCATCGGACAGTAGCCAATCTGTACCTCCGCCTGGTAGTGCCCGTGCAACCCCTGGCAGGCACAGGTCATGTGGCCGTGGCCAGACACAGTGAGCTGTACATTCTGGTCTGTACAATCTGGAGCTGTCAATAATACCCCTGTGTAGGCCTCACAAAAGGCAGAACTGTGTGCACACATACACACACACATACACGGCAAAAACATCTGTAGGGCACCGCAACACCCACATGCATAATGACCACACATGACCAATCAGATCACCGGCCCTTACCCACACACATGATGTCATCCATTGGTGCAGCCTATTCCCCTGGCAAACATTATCACCCTGTGCATATGATGAAGCCTGTGCCGCATCCCTATCATCCACACCATCGGTGCAGGGACATGCTCAAATGGTCTGATGCACAGGGTGAACAGAATAGTGAGAGAAGTGTATATTACATTAGTTGTGTACTGTTGACATGCAACAGACATACCATGTAGTACAGGTTTATCATGCATTGTTATATGTTCACAGTATGTGTCTTGGTAACAACAGTAACAGCATGTTGGTAATGATGCCCTGGTTCCCTCCTTATGGTCTACTTGCATGTGCCAACAAGTAGCCGTGTTTGCAGTTTCCCATGTGTCAATGTGGAGAACTCACAGGCACGTATGGCAATATCAGCATGCTATACGTAGCCTCAACCTGACTGTTGGAAAGGCTAATATACCACAGATGTCCACACATCTACTGATCCAGAAGCATGTGGGCTGTTTAATAGGCTACAGTGGCTAGAGATGTGACATCCATACCAGGTCACATCACAGGTATGTTGACATGGTGCAGGGGGTGTACATAGCGGTCTGGCCAATGATAACGTTAGAGGCCACTTGATAGCATGAGGCCTCACTGTGCAGCAGTAATACCCTGTCACAATACAGGAACATGCCCACATTCACGGGGTCAACAACACTATAATGCACACTCCATAGTGTTGAGGTGAGGACCCCTGCCTATGTGGTAATCACCCTCACAGTACTGTGCACTCACATGATGCGACACAGAGAATGAACATGTACAGGTAGCCAGTAAGGCTGAGACTGATGGCATCAACAGGGTAGTAGACTGCACCACCATGAGGGGTTAGGGATCTTGTCTGTTCTGTATGGTAGCATACACTCTCACTCCATGCACCATACAGCCATGCATACATACACACACACACACACACACACACACACACACACACACACACACACACACACACACACACACTGTGGAGTCCACAAATGTCATTCACATATGGATAGCTGACATGTGTGTGATACACACACCACCCCTGCCTACGTCATGCTTTCCACACTGCAGTATGTACAGATCTCTACAACAGTGTACAGGGGTGTGTAACAACTGGGATGTATTCCCCACCATATGTGGCATATATGGTCACACAAGCAAACACACATGGCAGTACTGTGAATGATACACCTGCTATATGATGATATGTCTGACAGACATGCAGCAGTATTGGCTGCATTATGTGTACCATGCTACCTCTGGCAATTGTGCTGCTCTGTGCACATGGCAGGATGTAAGTGTTACAGGTGTCAAGTGACTTACAGTCAGTAACACCCAACCGCTGTGTAGGTTTTATGTCTTCACCGTCAAGTAACAGTAACATAGCATACTGTTAGCACATGTAATGGTAGGATGGCGTGTGACACACCTGTGAGCCGTCCCCGGCAAACATCCATCTGCAAAGGTGGATCACCACTTTATGTACACACATCCATCCATACCTGATGTACATCCTACCATACTGTCAGTATTTCACCATATACAGGTGTCAATGATGGGGCTGCATTGCAACTGAATGTTGTAGTTAGGCACAGATGAATTACATACATCAGCTACTGCACATGCATGGTAGCTGCATGCACACCACTACATGTACATGTGTGTTGGTCCTTCATGCCTGTCATGTAGCCATGTTTGTATGCATTGCAATTGGTGGACATGTGTGATGACATACATAACACATGGACTGTTGTATGATATGATGGGTGTCATGTGTAACTAGTACAGAGGGAATGTGTCCTCGGTCAACATTGCTACCTCATGTACTGTTAGCATTCAACAGCCATGGACCTACCTTCCATTTGCATGCGTGTGATTGCTGTAGCCACTTGTCTGCATGGAGGACAGCAAAAGCTATGCTATGTACATATGTGTTATGTGTGTGTGTGTGTGTGTGTGGTCCATGCACATATCCACTGCGATTACATGTATGTCATATCCAAACATGTGTGTTCTTTGGTGTACAGCGACAGTCATCTGTCACAGCTGTGTAAGACCCAGGGCCCCTGTTATGTGTAGAGCCAACCTGGTCATGTACAGTGGTATCATTGCATTGCATAACACATGATGGAACCCTGTCAGTACATGTGTAGTCTGCACAGCTGCTGTAGACCTATGTACAGTCCACTGGTCATGAGTCACACGGTGTTGTGGTAATGTATGGCTGTGTGTTGCTGGTCCAACGACATGGTGATGCCTGAGGGCTACATAGTAGACTGCGGCGTTTACCTCTGTGATCTGCACCTGAGACATCTGTGATGGCTCTTGAGTGTGTACTGGTCAGTACTTGTGAGTGGCCTTCATGTATGTGGGGACAGTAACACCATACTGTGCCCTTCCGTGTTTAGAATCCATGTGCATGCAAGACAGCCCTTTGCTACTGCTAAGTGTGTGAGCATGCACAGTACGCCATTGTGTAGATAGACACACAGTACATTCCAAACCATGCCCTTCCGTGTTTAGAATCCATGTGCATGCAAGACGGCCCTTTGCAACTGCTAAGTGTGTGAGCATGCCCAGTACGCCGTTGTGTAGATGGACACACAGTACATTCCAAACCATGCCCTTCCATGTTTAGAATCCGTGTGCATGCAAGACGGCCCTTTGCAACTGCTAAGTGTGTGAGCATGTCCAGTACGCCGTTGTGTAGATGGACACACAGTACATTCCAAACTGTGCCCTTCCGTGCTTAGAATCCGTGTGCATGCAAGACAGCCCTTTGCAACTGCTAAGTGTGTGAGTATGCCCAGAACGCCGTGGTGTAGATAGACACACAGTCCATTCCAAACCATGCCCTTCCGTGTTTAGAATCCATGTGCATGCAAGATTGCCCTTTGCAACTGCTAAGTGTGTGAGCATGCCCAGTACGCCATTGTGTAGATGGACACACAGTACATTCCAAACCATGCCCTTCCGTGTTTAGAATCTGTGTGCATGCAAGACGGCCCTTTGCAACTGCTAAGTGTGTGAGCATGCCCAGTACGCCATTGTGTAGATGGACACACAGTACATTCCAAACGGACATGTGATACTAAGTGTGTGAGCATGCCCAGTGACACCTTGTGTCGTTGATGTGCCTCTGCATATGGGCATGGCCATTGACATCCTGTATAGCAATGGTGGTCATCCAGGCAACAGATGTCTTTTTTCCATGTCAGGATGGATGCCTACATTGAACACACTGGTTGACTGTCTTGAAGGGTGTACTGTCTGTGGCGTGTCTCATATCTATGTAGTGTTGTAATAGTGCTCCGTAGATGGGCAGTTGTCCCAGTCACACCACTGCCATGTGTTTGTCTACGTCTACCTTGGGACAGTAATATGCTTTTAGACTGCTCACTCTCTATACATACCCTATCGGCGTCTTTGCCTTTGTGGATGATGTCATCCACCTAGAAGTATGCCTTTGGGAGTGCTGTGTTCCAGTAATCTCGCTAGCGCATTCTGTAACTGTGTAATGCTGTAGTGTGATAAGGTAGTTAGGTGTATGTTCGACTTCCTGCCCTGCCAAGTGTATGCCTGTGTGTGTGTGTGTGTGTGTGTGTGTGTGTGTGTGTGTGTGTGTGTGTGTGTGTGTGTGTGTGTGTTTCCAGCTGCCTGGGGACAGAGTATTGCTTTTAGATGGCTAACACCACATACATTCCCTATCAGCGTCTTTGTCTTTGTGGATGATGTCATCCACCTAGAGGTATGCCTCTGGGAGTGCTGTGTTCTAGTAATCTTGGTAGTGCATTCTGTAACTGCGTAATGCTGTAGTGTGATAAGGTAGTTAGGTGTATGTTCAACTCCCAGCCCTGCCAAATGTGTGTGTGTGTGTGTGTGTGTGTGTGTGTGTGTGTGTGTGTGTGTGTGTGTGTGTGTGTGTGTGTGTGTTTCCAGCTGTCTGGGGACAGAGTAATGTGTTTAGACGGCTCACTCCACATACATTCCCTATCGGTGTCTTTGCCTTTGCGGATGATGTCATCCACCTAGAAGTATGCCTCTGGGAGTGCTGTGTTCCAGTAATCTCGGTAGTGTGTTCTGTAACTGCGTAATTCTGTAGTGTGATAAGGTAGCTAGGTGTATGTTCGACTCCCAGCCCTGCCAAGTGTGTGTGTGTGTGTGTGTGTGTGTGTGTGTGTGTGTGTGTGTGTGTGTGTGTGTGTGTGTTTCCAGCTGCCTGGGGACAGAGTAATGCTTTTAGACAGCTCACTCCACATACATTCCCTATCAGCATCTTTTCCTTTGCGGATGATGTCATCCACCTAGAAGTATGCCTCTGGGAGTGCTGTGTACCAGTAATCTCGATAGCGCGTTCTGTTACTGCATAATGCTGTAGTGTGGCAAACTAGACAGGTAGGTGCTCGATTCCAAGGCATGACAGGTGTGTGTGTTTGGCAGTTATACCATATGTGTTGGTATCTGTGGGTGGCTAGCTGCGGGATGTGTTCAGTTTGTTTTGTTACTGACCTATATAGTGTCCACAGCCCGCATATTCTGCCAAGACACTGGGTTGTCAACACATACATTCGCCAATAGGTCTGGTGAGTAATTGTCAGCAGCCCTACTCTTACCCTTGATACGGTCTGACCCGTGTGATGCAACATAACACACGTGCCTTGATAGTAACAACACTACATGATGCAGGTGGCACATGTAGTTTCCTTTTCATTCCTGTCTAATGCATTGCTGACATGTGGTTCACTGTTGTGATATAAATGCCATATCTACATATGTGTGTACATGTATATGCGTGTATGTATATATATATATATATATATATATATATATATATATATATATATATATATATGTCCATGTATATATGTATACAAATAATATATATGATATATGTAGATGTAGAGGTGGACATAGATATGAACATATGTCTGGGGACATCAGCACTATGGAATGTTTGTGCCAGATGATTTGTACATGATAACCTAGGATCTATGTATATCTGCCATGGCGTGGTGGTAATGCACATCGTCTGTAGTGTGTAGGGCCAAGGGTTGTAGTCGTGTAGACACCAGTTATTTTGTTGCTGGGAAAACCATGGGACATCGAATATGGTGATGGTAAGGCACCTGTTTCCAGTTGTGTATGGATCTGAGCGACACTGAGCAGTGGTTAATAATTTGGAGGTTCGGTATGGGTCATATAACTATTCATTAGAAGACTATACTATGCAGATGAGGTTGACTATGGTGTATCACATTTATCACCAGACTGTGCTGCTGGTCCCTGGAGTGTATATGTGTAGTCAGCCGGGTGCAGGTCTCGAATATAGTTGACAGCATGGGAGGGTGGTCAGGCATACTTTATGTACATTGCAGAACTGTGCCTCGGGAGTGCTCCTGCCTTAGCACACCTAAGCTTGGGGTGTGTCTATACCTGCCTGGTGACATTGGGAGGGATGACAGCAGTAGTGGGGTAGTCAGGGTGTACAGGCTGCACAAACAGGTGTTGATCAGCACAATCCGCAGATGACATGGCCAGCCCGCACATGAACAGTACGTTAATGCGAGCAAGCAGCATACACACCTGGTTTCGTCCACACTCTACACCACCGGTGTATACCTGCAGGGACATTTCACGACACAGTCCAACCAAATGACATGGGCTGCAGCAGGAAACATATACCAACATGTGCAGGAGGCTGGGGCAGTGAGGATGTGTATACTGCCGAACAACCCTTACTGGGGTGACATAAGACTTTATAGACCGAGGGTGACTTACCAGGGGCTACATGGGCTGGGGATGTTGGAGCACTATGGGGTGGACAGAGACCTCCTACAGCAGCTTGTTGACCTGTGCCTGCCACACCTGACACATCAAACAGGCCGAGGGAAACGCATCACAGTGGATACCATGGGATGTGTTGGCCTAGGTGTACTAGTCACAGGTACCTCACACAGCACAACTGGGGATATCATGGGTATCACACAGGCATCTGCATCCAGAGTATTGCACCAGTTCACAGATGCCATGTCAACATATGCTAGTGAGCATGTATATGCCCTCAACACACGTGATTAGTGGACGAGCAATATGCATCTGTTCAACCACATGGATGACTACCCTGGGGTACTGGGTGCTACAGCCTGCACGCGTAGCACCACTCGGGGAGCGAGGTAGGGCATACAGTCATTGCAGGGGCATACCCTCCAACAGCTAGGCCATATGCGATGGCTAGGGCATGAGATTGAATGTGTGTGCTGTCTGCCCTGGAAGCTATGATGTGTCAGATATATGGCTTCTGACACAGCTGTAGCACACCAATACCTATATGGACATCCCCTACAGTCTCCTAGTGGGGGATGCTGGTTAAACACTGGTGTTGTGGCTGATGACACCCATCAGCAATGCACACACACCTGAACATTCACACCATACTGAGGCGGATGCACAGGCAAGACATATACTTGTGCATGTGTTTGGGATACTCCGGACACATCTGTTGGAGCTCTGCGGTATTCACAAGCTACATGCATACAAGTTGTTATGGTATTTGCTATGCTACACAATGTTATCCTACAGTAACAGTTGCAGCAGGAACAGCATGGGGCAGGGCCACACAGCCCAACACCACTGCCAAGGCCTGTACAGGCACAGTGTGACTTGGTGAAGGAACTACCTGAGTAGGGCACAGTTGGTGAAAGCCCGTGCACAGTATGACCTGCCCTTGGCAAAGAGGCAACACAAGGCATATGCACTGACACAGTAGGTACCCATGGATTTCCCCTCTCTGACCTGCACACAGTACAATGGATGCCAAACATGACAGTACCTGTGCTCGGCCATGTATAGGAGGTGCACTGTGTGCATCCGACATAGGCAGCACTCTATCACTGTCCTCAAGTCTGGAACACACCCAGGGTATGTCTATTGACCTAACAAGTGGCAGTTGTATTAGAATGTGTAGCTACCCATTGCTATGGTATGTATGTGAGCATACAAGTGACTGTGGCTGCCAAATGTTAGGGCAGCAGACAGTACACATCCATAGTGGCACCGTGACCTCTGTAGCACATACGGGGGTCACAATGGTCCTACCCACTGCAGATTATGGGCTGACCATCATGTGTGTCCGTACAGCCCACACATGTTCCATGCAGCTGGACAGATGTGGTGGCCCTATAGACCCTATATGTAGAGCTATCACATGTGTCAAGGCAACACATACTCACAGCCAGTAGTAAATGGACGACTTCCACGGTTTGCATACGTTAAGGTTATTCATGTAGCATTATAATTGATAATACTGTTTCCTATTACAGGTAGCTGTTACTGATACAACAAATTGATGTCTGACACCACTACACACACTATACAGCCTCCATTCCCGGACTCACAGGGTTACAAATGTAGGTGGTTGCAACATGTACTACATTCTGTCTGTTTACAATGTTGATGTAGCACTTCAACGATGTTATGGCCACTGGTATAGCCTTGCCTCTGGTGTGAAAAGCGGTGCTATACTCACACTTGTGCAGCTTTATGTGACATACGCTGCGAGTACTTCATAATTCCTTACTTGCTCTGGATTCCCTTCACAACCCTTATGTTTGCTTTCGTCTTTCAGTGTTCCTTATATATATATATATATATATATATATATATATGTATGTATATATATATATATATATATATATATATATATATATATATATCTGTATATATATATATATATATATATATATATATATATATATATGTGTGTGTGTGTGTATATATAGATAAATATGTAGATATATAATTGCATATTTCTGTTATGTCTGTGGATATTTATCTATATACACATCTATCTATATATATAAAAGTTACAGCTGTACAAGACAACATACATTTGCTATGCTAATAGCTGCATTCACCCACGCAGGCCCACTTGCATTTACTTATTCTGAGTTACATATGCTTACAGGCACTTCTTTGGGATTACATGTGCCTTATTCCTTATGACAGTACCACTTTGATGGAATCCGGTTAACGGACCCATGCGAACGCGGTCACCTTTACATGTATAAATGTTGGCTTTACAGCACAGAGGCATTCATTACACAATTAATATGTGCTATAGTCGTACTTGAACTGGGAATGCCTTTACATTGGGCGGATGCTGTAACAACTACACTATTGATGTTCTGGCTCATTTATATGTATACCCATGGTTCATAGCTACTCTGACATACGCCTCACCGCTTCCCTTACACAGCAGGCATCCATTCTCCTGCTGGGGAAACCACAGTACTACAATTAGGACATTCCCTGTTTCCAACTGCTCTGGACCCGTGCTGCAAGTCTACTCACTCCAAGGATATTCATAACTCCTACGCTTATAGTCCTCGCACATATGCATGTTTTATTGTCAGGGTGTTCATGTGCTGGTCCGGGTTTAGGCTTGGCTGACTGGTGACTAGAATTGCCCTGGCACTGTTCAAAGATCAGATGTAGCATATGGACAGAGTTAGTCCAGAGTTTAACATTCTACATGTGTTTACAGATGCAGGTGATTGGGCACATTATTGGGTCGGCGCTACATAATTTAGGGCGGAGAGTGGTTCCACTACATAATGCAGGTTGGGGGGGGGGGGGGTTGGTTTCCATGTGTTTCCCCTTCCCATTTGACTATTTCATTCATTTATAGATACAATGAATATTATTCTGGACATCTGTTATAAATTCACTACAGGTATGCAATAGTCCTGTCAACAGATGTGACAGTTGGTTGGTGTACTTCTGTGTACGGACCTCTCTGATACTCGGTGACTCATTTCTATGGTGACAGGGACAATCACGGACACTTCTACCATATTAGTACTATTAACTTGGAACGTGTTGACAGATTCGTAATACTACTAATTTTCTGCAGTTAAATGCGTCTATTCCTCTTCATTGTTGTAAGTAGTCATTCTCATTCAACACCTTTACCCCAAAGGTCACTGGCTTTGTGAGTGGTTAAGGGGCTGGCCAGTTATTGTGCGAATGCTCTGACCATTGGTATAGTTGACATTGTCATATGTACAGGTTGGGATGTATTCTGGGGACTAGGGTTGCCACCTTTTCAAATGGCCAAGATGGGACATTTTCGGAACACACATCAGATTTTACAAGCCGACACATACCCACAGTCAGTACAACGGATAGGACTTTACTTACTTGCCTACATAAAAGCCTATTGTTGTAGTGGTTTACTTGCTTATTCTGTTTCTTGTAACATTTAGGTATTGTAGATACTGCAATAATTATTGTCTGCAACTATTACATAACATATGGGACATAATTATGTCCTAAAATCCCAGGACATTTGCCATTTGTAATGTATTTTATCCGGACACAACTGTCCAAAGAGGGACTGTCCCTCGCAAAGCGGGACAGATGGTAACCCTACTGCAGACAACAGATTGTTTGGGCCAACACATAGCCATGGTCAGTGCAGGTTTAGAACATTCATTTGTTTCCTAGCTGTGAGCCTTATACCTTTGGCACTTTTGTTGTTTGCCTGTTTCTTGTATGAATTACGTTTATTCTATCCTGACCTGACCGCTTTAGGCAACTGTTACATGCAGGGGGTGGGAGGATGGCATAATGGTTAAGGTGTTTACCTTAAAGACACAAGGTGCAGGGTTTGATTCTCACATGGGGTAATTGGCTAGGCTTGAAATGGCCCACAAGGGTAGTTAGCCTAGTACTAATCTATGAACCTATGAACCAGTATGGTACATAGTTATTTCCTACAATCACAGGACATTTGGCATTGTATCATTGTTGGTCAGGTCACACCTACACACACATTAATTGTCCTCACACAGTGGATCAGGGGGTATCCTGTTTACGTCAGTGCCTTCATCACCCTTATACCTATGCGAATGTGTGCATTATATACTTTCGCTTATTCATGTCGGGACACGTGCATCACGGGCAGGTGTTTGATCCTGGGTAGTAGGTTATGCATGACCATCTAGGGCTGGACAGCCTCGTGCACCACTACTGCACATTCAAACTTGTGTCCAGATATCTACAGGACTGGACTTCGTGTCTTCCATTCTAATGTTTACACAGGTTACTTATCCCATGAGGGATATCCCAAAAATTGAACAAGACCGAAACAAGACAAATACCGACCATTCTTCTGGCATTATGAAAATGTGCTGGGGGTTTTACATGCAAGGGATACATAGTTTGCAATCCTGAAACTGCCTAGGGTGACACTACCTACTACATATGTGCAGTGGTCACTATGTGTAGATGTGGCTGCACCAAACCAGTAGGCCAAGTATGGCTGGATTTGGTGGACGTTCAGGTATGAGAGTGGGTTGTGTGCTGTGGAGGGGATGCTGGGTAGTCCATTATGCATCCAGGTGTGTTGCATTTGATATGGCCAGTTCCATCAGGACCAATCTGTGGGTATGTGCCGGTGACATGTCTATACATTTGTATCGCACATTTTAATATTCATATGTGTGTGAGATTGTGTTCTACAGTATGGCCTGTCTGGTTGTATTGCAGATGTTTATACATGCTTTTGTGTTTCTTTCTGCTTCACCTGCTGCTCCCTCATACACCTCTGGTTCACCTATTCTGCAAACGACACAGTATCGCCTTGGAGGATTGTACCATTACCCATCCCCCCACACACATATTCCTGACACTCCATACATCACTGCTTTGGTTGTTGGCCCATGACACGGCCAGAGTAACACATTGCATACCCTACATATGTCAGGTACCTGTATGGTTGTCTGGACTACCCTGCCATGTTTGCTTTCCACATGCTATACCTCACGCACATAGGTACACACCCATACTTAACTTTCATTACATGGTTGGTATACCCGGGTAATACCCGTTCAACTGTGACACATCCTGACAAGTTCGGCTTGTACCGCTGATGTGCAGATTTTGGCAGACTGTTCTAATCATTGGTAGGATGCCACCTTTTCCTATGTCCAGGATGGGATATATTCTGGACACATATCCGAATGTACTGGGCAACATGTACCCACAGTCAATGGTACGGATAATACTGTTCCTTTCAGCCTACATGTTGCCTTATTGTTGTAGCAGTTTATATGCTCCTTCTGTTTTGTTTACATGCTTATTCTATTTCCTGTCACATTTGGTATGTGAAATACGGACATACCTTTTGTTTGTGACTATTGCATGCCTTTTGGGATATGATTCGGTCATACGGTCGCTAGATATGTACATTTATCGTGTATTTTGTTATGGACACATCTGCCCAGCTGTGTACCCTCCCTCACACTATAGGTCAGCTGGTGACCCTAACCATTGGGCTGGATGTACCTATTGGCGGCGCGCTAACCTATGATGCGTTTCACTTCCACTTGGTATAGCTATCTACACTGCGTTGGACTACGGGTACACGGTTTTCCATGTCATTTGTTTGTGGGATAGGGAACCGTTATTCCCTACCGTGCATTTGTGTTTGCTTCTTCATTTTGTGTTCGCAGGAACTATCTTGCATTCTTTGCATATGTTTCAGTATCCACGGACACTGACAGATGTGATTATTATCTTGCAAGTTGCTATATGCAAGCATTTTAGGTTGCACATTGACAGCTGGCATTTCCACGCCTCCGTGTGGCACTTCGACACGCCCTATGCACTTGCACTCCTTTCCTATACACGTGGCTGTGATGGCGGCACGCCTTCATTAATATGCATTTAGTGCTACTGTGCCATCTTCACGCTGCACTATCGGCACAAGCCTACGCCAAGCTTCATGAATCCCGGGGTAAGTTTACATCATTCTGACTGAACAGACAACACAAGCATAGCTTCCACATTGTTCCTCTTAATTTTAGTTTTTTTACTGATTTTCTTGCAACCTTAAATATCAAGGGGAATTCATAAAGGTTACCACAATGTGTAGACTACGTCTACACTTAGTGTAATCTTTTAGAGTGAATAGACAGTACCAACAATGTGGTAAGAATTTTATTGGGTACAGATTGTGTACACTTAGTGTAGGTGTTCATGAATCCTTCCCTTAGTTTAAAAAAAGCCACATTCAATATAGGGCACACAGCTTTAAGGCTAATGAACCTAACTACAGTGATTCACTCATCATATGAAACAATGTTCACCTCTGTGGTATTTACTCACACTCCATTGATCAGAACATCTAAATTCAAAGTCATTTTGGCATATGTCAAGTACAACCATTCCTCCACCGTTGTCAGCATTTATAATGGTGAATTTTTATTTTTATCACTCATAATCATCTTCACACCCATCTCCTCCCCTGAGATGGTCAGATAACTGAACCTTAATCACCTGGGATACAGTCAGGCCAACTGAAAATATGCACCTTATTCTTACTAGTGAAATAAACTGTCCCCTCTTAGGTCTTGATGCCACTAAATACAAGAAATATTCTTCACCTCACACACACACACACACACACACACACACACACACACACACACACACACACACACACACACACACACACAGACAGACAGACAGACACACACACACACACACACACACACACACACACACACACACACACACACACACACACACACACACACACACACACACAAACACACAGACAGACAGACACACACACACACACACACACACACACACACACACACACACACACACACACACACACACACACACAAAAAACACAGTCTCTTGGCATGGAAATATTTTTAGTGTTTTTACTGAAGGTTGGCAGTATGTATCCAGTAGCCTTTTATTAGCATTAATCTAGTATATGGAAAAGGGCCTAGCGTGTAGTTATACATTATATTGTCAAGTTGGAGACAGTATGAATGAGTCTTTGTAACATGTCTAGATTTTGAGCATTTAGAGTAGATGACAACATGAAAGCTACGCTTCGAACAAAGTGAATTCTATTTAGTACTCTCTACTGCGTAAGTCACGAAACATGTGGAGTCCTCAACCTAAGTCAAAACACAAAATGTAAACGAAATTGATTAAATCAAGCAGTTTAGCTCTATACCAGTAAGCAAAAATATGCCTTTTACTTTCCAGATAGGTCAGTTTTGGAAAAAAACTTGCCATGTGTTTGAGTCTTTCATTTGAAGATTTGTGGCTATCATGCCCACAGAAGCACAATTAATGTTTTTTTTTTTTTCAAAAGTAACCACAGAATAAATGTTAACACAATACATACATATAAAACATGGGTTTAATTAATGGAAGCAAGATGTGTTAATACAAATAATGACAAACAATCAGGCAATTAAGGTTAAGCACTGCCTTCTTTGGGGCTTATATTATGGAATCTTGGCATTGTTATGACTGAGTACAGTGAGCCTATGCAGGTAACCTACATTAGATGTGTCTGTATTCATCATTATCCTGATGTAAATGAGCTGTTAACTTCATGTCTCATTGTTCAGTCTTCGATTAGATACAAATTTTCTTTTGTCTGCTAAGGAAGTGTTGATGAATCCTAGACTTGTGAAATCAACATTGGATTTTGTAAATCTTGCAAATTATATGCCAGTCTTAAACTTTTTTTTGCAATATTTACTCCTGCTGCCTGCCCAGTATCAGCCTTCTATTAGCATACTGACCCATTCCTTTCCTCATTACCAAGGGTGAATGTCAGCAGGGAGAGGCTATCATGTAGGCATCCATCAGAAGTAGTTTGAGGATTTTCTGATTTTGCTGACCTATGTCCCCACGCATACTTGGTGATGGAACAGAAGGGGTCATGTAATGGGTGGCTGCACTGATTGTTCCATGCTTCCTCCAGTGACACTTCTAACAAATAAACTAGTCTAACCCTGAAGTATGACAGGTGATTTCCTCAGTCTTCACCAGATAAATTGTCCCAGTGTGCCCCCAAGTGCATGCATGCCTTTCTCAGTTCCAGAGAATCACGAGCAAGCCAAGCCCCTCGTTTCTCTCCCTCTCTGGTTGGTTCCTCCAGGGCTAGGGCTGCTATTCAATCCCCAATCAACTGGGTTGCAGTCAAGGTTCTGCCTGCTCCTGACAGCCAGGCAACTTTGTTCTTTTGATAAACACAGCTGAGGACTTAATTTCTAGCTGAAGATTTTATGATCAGCTTGGGATATTTTCAATTCATTCAGATTTGTGGTATCTGTATGGTATTAGATCACCCAGCAGTATGGTCCCATTTTTGACCTCCTTGATCTTACTTCAACATTTGATAATGTGCATCCTCAGGTCAGTTTTAATGTGTATATATTGTGGCATGTAATCAATAATCCTGAAATTATTTGTTTATTCATTTAGCATTTTATGGATTCCTAACAAAGTTGTCTCCATTCTGCATGGTTTACCTGCTACCCATCAAAGAGCAGTTTTTCATCTCACCATTTATAAAAAAATATAATATTTACAACAGTGAACTAAAAAAACATAAAAAACACAAAAAATCTTTTTTACAAGGGACAAACCCCTTGCACCCCCTTAAATGATATACAATAACTCCATAGTCACACCACAGTGGAGAAAAGGGCAAAAACCCCATGAAATTCTTCTTCCAGCTTGCATAATGCAATACATTTTAGTGAAATGCACTACAGTATTAAATTTCAAACTAAGCCACTCAACCACCAATGCAGTGATCTCCTGTAACTATGCCATTCTGTGCAGTATATTGCACACATGCACAATACCATAGGGTGCCTTATTACCAATTTTTAACAAAACATTGAAGTTAGCTACGATCACGTAAGTTCCCCACAAATGTTCATTCTCAGGCAGAATACAGTCTCTTCCCACCTAGAACAGAGAGAAGAGAAAGGTCAAATGTCTTCCTGGTTAACTACAAAAATAAAAACACTTCTCAGGGAATTAAATAATGCATGACTCAGTTAGAAAATACTGATGAAATCTACAACTGTTAATAGAGTTTAAGGGGATAAAAAGCACTCTGGCCACTAACTTTGCAAATGCCATTTATTTTTGAAACTAGCAAATATCACTGACAAATTCTTGCATATTTTCTGGAGAAACATAATGGCCTTCATAGGTGCCATAACTGATTTTTTCACTATTTATGACTATCGTTGAAATTGCCTTATCCATTAGCTCTCCTATCAGAAACCACCCTGCCAATCAAAATCTAAGTAACAGTGCTTGAATAACATCAATTACCAACTCCGATAATATTTGAAACTGTACCAGCATTTCACTTTAATGCTGTCTTTCAGAAGTCTTTACTCAGACTCAATAACAAATTTCATAGAAAAATGCAATAAAATATACTTGCTTTTTTTACAGGGCTGCTTCCAAAGCCAGATCTCTCATTTGTATCTTTAAGCTATATCTTACCATAGGTAAGACATGCTCATTTATGACCAATTAAATGACCACATTAATTAGTATGGTCTGCTGGCATGGAATGAACATAATTTCAAGTTTGAATGTACCATTTTTACTTGCACTTTGTTGATTGAAACCATTTACTACAACATGAGCACCAGACTCTTCATTGATGTTTTTTCATAGATATGATCAGAACCTTTGATGCACTAAAGAGCAATGCACTCATTAAAAAAACTTGAAACAAGAAATGTTTGTCCCGGTATAATAAAATGAACCCCCTATAACACAGAACATTACAAGTTATTGCAGGTTCAAACTTCTCTAATATAGGATCACTCAAGGCTGGCATTTCTCTTGGATCAGTTATTGGCTCCTTCCTTTTATTTCTTTATTTAATGACCTTAGTTTAAACCTCCTTAGCTTGCATTTTACAATATACACAAAAGATTTACTCATCCTTAACTTAGGTAGGTCCCCCATTGCTCCCACCCCTAGTAAAACCCCAAGGAAACATGGCTTCATTATGGAATTGTTTAACCCAAAACTTTGACTCAGTCTTCTCTTTCCAATTTTATACTCATCTTATGGCCAAGAAACTCCTCACTGAGCAGCTGAATTTAGAAAGGCTAGAACTAAAAAAATGTTCTCCTTCCAAAATTAGAATATTTCTTTCCTAATACGGTCCAATGTTTCCAAAATGACCACTCTAATACAAATCAAAGTTTGCTTGCTATAACGCTTACAGAACCTAGGACTCTGCAATAACAGCTGAAGAAAGGTCAGTTGGGTACACTTTTTCTTTCTTACTTTCTATTTTTCTTTTCAACATAAGTTATCCAACATAAATTCCCTCCACTCTCATTTAAACTCATAATAAAAACTTTCATATGCAACCTAATGGTTCAAGTGAAAAATCTCTATCCCTTAAAGATCCTCCCTTTGAAACTGCTCTCTAGTGAAAAAACATTCCTTATGTCTGAGCTTGCCTTGTGGGAAAAATGACATGAAAAGAAAAAAAAAAGAAAACTAAAAAAATATCTCTCCAATAAAAATAAGTGAAAATTTGAAATATGGGCAACTCAGGTTCTTATTTTGGTATCAAATCCTAAAGCTATTCATACTAATGCTTTTCATATAAGGTTCCCTAGGAAATAATGAATCACCACTCTATAATATTCTAATTGACTGCAATTCTGTATAAAATGTTTCTTGTATGCCAAGTGGTTTCTTTTGCTCTCTTGAGCACACATCATGTCTGAGGAGGGCCTCTGAGTCAGACATCTATCAAGTTAAGAAGTAAAAATAAGTAAATAAGTTACTTTATGCCCTCTTTAGACCACCATCTTTCCTCTCCATTGCCTCTGTTGTATTTCTGAGTTCTGCTGATGTTCTCAGTGCCACCTTCCACTTTCTATGACCTTCATTATCCTGTCTCTGCTACCTGACTCTTCCTACCTATTTATTTTTCCACTTCTATTCTTATCACCCATGTCACTGTTTTTTTATCCTTTCTTCCAAAGGATTGCCTTTTTCACTAACTTCACCCTGTTGGTCATATTTAAGATCCTCTATTTTCCATAATTTCAAATTCCAGTAGGTCTGTATTTTCTTATCCCATTATCTTTCTGGTCTTCTGATTTTCCATTCTAACAAACATGTATGTGGCACCATTCTGGTCCAGAAAGAGTTTTGCTCATACTATTCTGACATTTGGGTTAACATTCCTCTCATCGCTACCTTCTGTTGTGTGAAATACACTAAAGTTTCATTGGTTTACCCCATTTTTACCACTCAGCATAAAGAGTCAGGGGTGTCTTGGCTGACCATAATTATGCAGTGGTGACGAGCACTTTTCTTTTGGAATTCTTAAAAGACACCCATGCATGGACTTACAAATGTCTCAGCCTCCTGAATGCATACTTTTCTGCAGACCTAACTATGGGGTCTATCTCATGGGGTTGATCACTAGAATAAGTATTCCTCAGTTTTCCTAAAAGGTCTTTGCAATGGTGATAGGACCCTTCCCTGAAGAAGTGTGCAAGCTGTAAAACAATTTTCTTTTCCTCTGTCTTTCCTTCTACCAACCTATCTAAAGAATGACTGCAGGTGTCTGACTTCAGAGCTGGAAATGTTTCCTCTACATTACTGAGCTGGCATTGGAAAGAAATATGATATTAGGAGAGCTGGACTACAGCACACTACTATGCCTGCTCATCAGAGTAGGTATGGATCCTGAAACACTAAAGGACTCATCATTTAAGTACTGAGTTTGAGTGTTTGCTTATTGTTCACCAAGTTAGCTAACTGGTCCATCTTGGACCCTTTTTGACCACAAACAGGACCATAAGGCAAGGGTCAATACAATATGTGTATCTATAGTATAGTACAGCCTCTTAGCCAGCACAGTTTTTGGAGGTGGGAAGACTGGAATACCTCTCAACCTCTCAGCCCAAGAAATCTGAACAAATCCAGAAATAATGGTGGGACAATTTATTTTTATTTTTATTTTTATTTATTTAACATTTGTTGACCGGGAATGTCCGACTAGGTTCCACAGAGCCTGTTTTCAGCGGAGGCCCGGGGAGAAATGCTCCAAGGCTCAAAAATATGGACAGATTTTAAATATTGCTCCTATAAACTTAGAAAGTTGTTAGAATAACAGGTTTTCCATTATTATGCATTTTCTAAAGGATATTAAGTCTGAAATTCAAATGTCTGTCATTATTTAATATAATTTAGTGACTTCAATCCTCAGTGATTTGCCAGAAAACCACACATTCTATGAGGAACACACCAAAAATATGAGTAACAAAGCTGGACATTCTGTGAAAACCTGGACAGCTGAGAGGTATGCCAGTGGAATTCCTGTAGAATGCCCATGTAGACAATTGGAGAACATGGATTTTTGGAGGTGGGAAGATTGGAGGTCCTGGAGAATGCCCATATAGACAAGTGCAGAACATACAAACTCAGCATAGCCAGTGAACACAGGTCAGGACTAAGTCCTGGGCCCTGCTGTGTGAAGTAAAAATATTAGCACTGTGTTACTATGCTGGCCAGTTAAACATCTTCAAGCCTGTTAAAGCACAACACTGCAAAGACCAAGATTCTTATAGTGAACTACCTGATGAGAGGCAGAGTTGGTGATTAGAGTTCGACACCTTTAGTAACAGCACTGAACAAGTTTACCATAGAGTTATTACTGAACAAATGTGTCTGAAGGACCAGGTAGTAGTTATATTTAAAATTGTTTCTATTAACTTCATAAAAGAATGCATAGTCTTCTTCATTAGGCTTTTCCCGGTTAGGGGTTGCCACAGATCACCTGTCCGCTCATGATTGGCAGTGGAATTTTACAGTATTGAGATGCCAGCCCGGCACCCAGCCTTCCACAAAAGGCACACACACATGCCTAGGGCCAATTTAGAGTGTTCAATCCACCTACAGCATGTCTTTGGGATGTGGGAGGAAACCGGAGCAAACCCACACGACCACAGGGAGGACATGCAGACTCCGCACAAAAGGCACCCCAGTTGAGGATCGAACTGGAGAACCTCTTGCTGTGAGGCAACAACGCTAACCGCTGCACCACTGTGGCCACCCATAGTAAACTACTTATTCCTTTTATTTCCAGAAATGTAATTTCAGCTACTATTCTCACATTGATTTCACTGAATGAGTTAGTGCAACACCATTGGGGTGTAGCCTGTGTCTTGTGTAAAACTCTGCAGCCTGAGATCAGACAGACACATATCAAAGTTCTTGTATTCTTCTATGAACATGCAGAAGATGCACTGGTTGGGAATCAAATGGAAAATGTCATTCAAAGTGATAACTCTTAAGGGATCTAGCCATGCATATTCAAGGATCTGAGAATGTGACTGTCTTGCACAGAGTTTGTCTCTGTGTCTGTATCAGAGATCTGAGATAAAACCTTTCATCTTACTTAGCTTGTTAATCAAATGCTGGGTTACAGAACTATGTTTCCTTTAATGTATGGCATGAATTCCCTCTCTTCTAACTCAGTGGTACGTTACAATCATGCTCGTTTCTGTTTTTACTTCTCGTAATAATAGATGTTTGTTAACTTTGGTGCTGGTAATTTTATATGAAGTGTCAGTGCTGCGACAGGTACCACACTCATCTTTGGTGCTGGAAGACCAGAAGGGTGAGGGTTCTTATCCTAGTCCAGCTGATACTGCAGTGCAGCATTGGGGGTGATGCACTCCTGAGTGTGTCTTCCTTCAGATGAGATTTTAAACTGAGGATTCATCTGTTTGAGTTGAGGGTAGCTCAGCTGGATGTAAAAGATCCCACATCACCTATCAAGAAGAGTAGGGAAAGTTTCTATGGCTAAATTTCCCCAGTAGTATAAATACCACCTGAAGTCTTCCCTGAAAAGAGGTTACCAGCCTGTTAAGCCTACTAGCATTACCCAGTAAATGAAAGATAATATATATATATATATATATATATATATATATATATATATATATATATATATATATATATGTATATATATATATATATATATATAAATATATATATATAAGGTCCGTATAACCTCTAACCCTTTACACTAACCCTCAACCCCTTACACAACTACCGCATAATCCACTCACTACACACACCCTAACCCTACATCACCTGAGTATTGCACACTTACCTGTCCGCTTCCCTCTGTCTACCCTCCCTCCCTACTATCACTTACCTCGTCGCTGCTTTTTACACATTCCCCCTGTCGGTTCTCCCGTCCGTCGGATTCGAGCGCGGTCAACTCTGTCGGTCGGTGTCGTGTCTTCGCACGGTTATTTCTTATGGGCTTAAATCGGCTGCTCGGTCATTAGAAGGAGACCCATATATATATATATATATATATATATATATATATATATATATATATGTGTGTGTGTGTGTGTATTTTTTTAGACTATACCACACCAAGCAGTGCACT
This sequence comes from Protopterus annectens, assembly GCF_019279795.1. Taxonomy (NCBI): domain Eukaryota; kingdom Metazoa; phylum Chordata; order Ceratodontiformes; family Protopteridae; genus Protopterus; species Protopterus annectens. Next base: position 1,390,986,240 of record NC_056733.1, on the reverse strand, counting down.
TGCAACATGTATAATTCAATTTTTCCACTTTATTGTTAATAATAGTATGCTAAAAATTTGTAGTATATTACACAAAAATCAACCTGATAAAGCTATTACATTTGCTAAATAAATAAAAAATAAAATAAAATAAAATAAATAGTAGTGTGCAAATGTAATTACAGATCCAAATTTGATTGCCATATTACTCTAACTGAAGTAACCAGGAGTAAAAAATAGCTCAGGTGATTCTCTATACTCCTACTACATTCCCAAACTGTGGAATGCCTTACCACTTGAAATTAGAACTATAACTATCTTAAAAAACTTCACGTATCACATTAAAGCCCACCTCACCAATTCCTGGATTTGTACTTGTACTGGGCATTGGTAGCCCAAACCATGGAACTAGCTAATTTTAACATTTTTATTGCATATGTAATGAGCATTGAACTTAAGTCATATGACTACCTTATGTTGTTTTTTTTCTTTCTCACTGTTAATATCATGCATCCTGTATATAAGACTAAGTATCGTAATTGCACTCTTATTGTATACAATGTCACTACCTGCTACTACTGTAAGAACTGTCTTCTAGAAGCATTGTTATATAAGATTATTTATCTTGTGTCCCACTTGACCAGTTTATTCTGTTCTTGTCTTTTTACCGTTGTGAATGTCTGTTACTATTTTTTTCTTTATTGTATTATACACTTTTCTTTCTACTAACAAAATAGTTTACTAACAATGGAGCTTTTCTCACCGGGCCTCTGCTGAAAAAGGGTTTTATGCCCATTCGGACTCTCCCGGTAAACAAACGTAAAATCAAATAAATAAATAAAATAAATATCACATCTCCCACCTTTTCATTGGCATTTCACTACTGATTTTATTATGCTAACATTTTGCAGATTTAATATATACTTGGCTGTATTTAGCTAGTAATAATATTAGTGTTTTACAAACTCAAGATAGTTTTACAACATATTGTTCAGGTTTGCTTAACTTGCTTAGGTATACTGACTCATATATATTCCATATATAACACTTACAAACTATATATTTGTATTATATGTCTGCCATGATTATCTATAGCAGGGGTCATGACTTAAAGAGGTACCTGAACAATATTACCCATTTAATCAACAAAAAACAAATAAATAATTCGGCTACATTGTGACTAGTCCACTTGAATGATGAGAGATAGCAAGAGAGTCTTAAGAAATTATGTTGGTGTGTTGTTCTTAGGTCTTCTAACCTGTGGAACTTCTTATCACAGAATTCAAATGTATAATTTGCTATCTATTAACATTGCTAATTATAATGTAGTATACAAAGTGAAGTGATCATGCTCTAATATTCATAAAAAGACAAATCAGTTAAGCACTACAGTGGTGAGAAACACAATCTTAAATGTTAAGCACCCCCTGCATAAGTTGTTATTGATGGGTGTAGTGCTGCACTGTAAAACCTGTGCATATGGAACAGAAGATGACAGAGGCAAAATAAAAGATTTGGTTCTGCCTGTTTTCCATACTGATAAGGTACCTCTTCCTCTTACAAACTTAGAAAGTAGTTAGAATACATGTGTGTTCACCTGCATTTTCTCTGAGGGATACAGACTCTGAAACTCAAGTTTATATCACTATTCAGTGACTTCAATCCTCCATTATTTGTCTGAAAACCACTGACTTTCTATGAGGAACAGACCAACAAATAAGGCAAAAATCTGGACATTCTTTGAAACTTTGGACAGTTTAGAGGCATGGAAAAGTGAGTATAATTGTAAGGGAGCGTATTATACTACCTTTCTAGCAGTCATTGCTCAGTGGCTAACTGATTTATGGCTTTAAAAGTTGGCAAAACTTTACTGTAACTAGTAGTACATGCAACAGATAAAGCTCCATGGAATACAAAAAATGATGATCGGGTCTATGCTCATAACCTTCAATTATGTCTTTTCGATATGGATACCAAGGCTCACCTCTCGAGTTTCGCTCTCTAGGTGAATTTCTTGGCATCCAAGTCTCAGTCACATAATAAATGGTTTATGATCAGTGACCTGGTCACAATCCTCTGTTTTATTACAGTCACTAGCTCACATCAGTATTAATTTAAATTACATATTTCCTCTACCTGCTTTATTTGATTTAGAAAATTGTAACACGTGGTAAAGCACAGAAATAGATTTAACTTACAAATTCATGCTGATATTTTAGTGGTAAACTAAGAGATCACATTGAAACCTTCACTATTCTTTCTTATGCCTTTCAAAAGATGTATATATGGAGCTAACTGGTTATATTCCATAATAATTTCATGTCAGTTTGACTTGCTATTTTAGACCTTTACACTAAGAAATTATGTTTTTGTTTTATGTTTTGAATAAAACACAGTGAGATGTTGTTTTATTTTCTGATAAGAGCACAGTTCAGTTTGTAAGAATGCATAAGGTACTTGTGCTGAATGTTAATTATTTAAAAAAATGATGATGTGCACACATCTGCAGCTGGGTGATCAAAATTAAGGAATGCTAAGGTCCAATAACAGCACTTCCTAGAATACTCTTATTCACTGCTGCAGTATTTGCTTTTAAACAAAATGAAGGCTGTAGCTTTATCCCTGTCTTATGGAGGCAAGCTGTAGTGACATCAATGCGTAAAAAACCCAGACCACTAAAAACCATCATCCTGACTAGTACTTTATGTCAAACTCTCTGATCAGTCAGTACACTATGTAAAATAACAGACAAACGTCATACTGGAGATTATTCAAAATAACACAGAGAACCTACTTTTGTAAGATACAAAAAACTATGGGCTTAATAAGGGTAGATCTTGCCTTTGAAATCTTACAACATTCTTTGCAGAAGCAACAGCAGCTCATGAAGAAAGGCTAACAGCATATCCTGCTTTACTTGACCTTCCTAGATAATTCCGTACTATTCCACATAACAGAACAACTGATAAATTAAAATCAGTCTTTGCAAATTGATTTTAATTCAAGTGACTCAGGGCTCTTTATGCACAATGAAGCCTTTTCCTTTTGGGCTGTTTCGTTTTCTTCATGTATTAAAGTGGGGAATAGGCTCTGGATAACCAAATATGTTGATGACCGCAAAATGTATAGCATAATTGCTTCAATAAAAATATGAAAGTTCTGCAAGATGGTTTAGACAAAATACATACCTGGTGCATTAGTAAAATGTAAGTAATGGTAATAAATAAAATGATGGTCAAATCATAAAAATAAGGCCATCATTAAAAATATAGGAATAGCAGTGGACAAGATTTTAAACTATGACCAATGTGTATACCATCATGGAAAATCTAAGAAAAGTAGTACTTAATTTAAACTTTTGCCTAATTGTGTATCTGTATCCCATATAATTCTATAGGGCACGCCTAGTGTGCATTGCCCAAAATATCATAAGCCATCTTAGTGACACCAAATTCATTAATAGCAGCTGGTCAAAAAAACAGTCCTGTCTGTTGTACATGTTAATAGGGTATGTATACAGCCCTATCTGTTGTACATGTTAATAGTGTATGTATACTCATAAAGACTGCGTGAATGTGTGCTAGTGATTGATCTAATGGGTCACTCACTATGCTTCTGTCTTAAACTCTAACTAGTTGGTGCACCTACTATACTGACACAAATTTCTGTGGAAGGAAACAGCATGTGAATAGGTATGTGTGCAGGTAAGGAACTAGAGTTTTTGGCAATGATGTATTTTTCTCTTAGAACACATGCAAAGTGAGTGCTTCTCAGGAAGTATATGCCGGGTAGTTGTGCATGCCCACATTTTTGTGTGCATGCCCACATTTTTGTGTGCTTGCACGCATGTCTGTGTGTGTGTGCGTATGTGTGCATGTATCTTAGATTCTGTTTTGTCTGAGTCTGTGCATAGTGTTGATTGGTCTTTTTAAATACACTGTGTGTACATTGTTGGTAGATTTGTGAATGATTGTAGACTATTTTCATTGACAGTGTATAGAATCATCTGGGTAAGCACTGATTCATCTAAACCATGCTATCTCCTGTACATCAGGTCACAGCATTATTTCATTTAACCTACCTTATAGAATAGAAATTGTATATTCTGCTAGGACACAAACTAATAGGATACTGACCAGAAGATATATTATTGTCATGAAGCATTCTTGTGGACTGTTCTGTGTTTCCTACATAATCAGTCCATTGTGAATTACTTGCTCAATTATGTTGTAGCAAAACACATGATTGTTTAAGACCAGTGTGCACTACTTTGGGGAATATATATATATATATATATATATATATATATATATATATATATATATATATTTATATATATATATATATATATATATGATGTGGAGGTACATGAAGAGTAGGTTTGTCAGCCATTTGCTGACAGATAAGCCACACCAACTGCATAATGAGTGTTGGTGTCTCAAGGTAGTCACATCCCTTTTAGCAAACCTAACCTAGAAACATCAAGTTTTAAATGCCATATACAGTGACTGCATGGACAGCCTTAGATAATATGGATCTCTAGGCAAAGTGTTAAATGGTACTCCCCACCTCTACTTTCTACTGTCACTACAGTGTTGCATTGTTTTCCTCCCATACTTATCTCCTCATACTGTCCAGAGTACCTTTGCTTTGTTTTATTACACTTTGTCTTACTTGTCACCTTTTTCTATATCCTTGCAACACATCCAAACTGGCCAAGATTGTGGTGTCAAAACTGTGGTAGAAAGAATATAGTTATGCTGGGAGTCTGGGGGCCATGAGCACCAAGAAGCTAGGGACTTCTAAATGCTCTGAGGAGCATTATAGAGCTTTTTTCCACAATGATGCTCTGACAAAAAAAAAAATCAGTCTGATTATTTTTTTGTTCTTTCAAGGAAGAGCTAGGTTATGTCCAGGACTTGATGTCAAAGGCTAATTAATACAGCAGTTACCACAAAACTGAGTAGTAGTTGTCCATAAACTGAGAATAAAATACTTGCAAGGACACACAACACATATCTCATATGATTGCCATCCTCCTAAACCCGCAAAACAGGTAATTTTTCTGTGTACCCAGCTTTTAAAAGCTGGTATTGAATTTCTGGTCAAATATGAGAGCAGTGTGTGGTCTAAATTGTAGCAACTGCTTGCTACATTGTAACAAACTATTTGCTAACATTTAAAAGGTAGAAAAAAAATCATTTTTTTAAACTAAAACCTGAGTGCTTTATTGCTCTGTGCCACAGGGTATAAACTGTAGCAAGTATTTGCTATATTTGTACGAAGCAGTTTACAACAATTTATAATATTTTTTCAACATTTTATAAGAAGAAAATCTTATTTATTTTAAAAAAATGGGAGAATTGGGGCAGGGCACAGAAACCAGACTTGAATGACTTGGGAGGAGAGAGGGGACGTGCTGTGCATCTAGGCACCTGGTTGGTGACAATAGATGGAATGTCCATCGTTTTGTTCTTCAATGGAAGAGCTCAAGGGGCTGGGTGCTGGTTCATGATAGAAGCACAGAGCACTGGCTGAGCCAGCTAGGCTTCTGAATGTATCCATATAGTGTTAAGTTGGGATGAAAATGAAAGAACAAATTAAAATAGTCATATATTTCAAGTTGCTGCTGTCATATGAACACAGCATGCTTCCTCAGCCCCAAGACTAAAAGATAGACACCTTCTGTGTTCCCTTCTGAAGTCAAAGTAGAATGAAAGTGAAAGAACAAATAGGTTGAGATATGTTGTTGTACTCTGTTGCTGTCAGCTGAACCTATGCAGCATACATTTACTCCCCTAAGCCCAGCTAGTATCCACCTGTATACACATCTGAGTTCAACTGAGAAAAAATGAAAAAAAATTAACACTATAGTAATTCTGTCAGGCTAATAAATACACAGTACATTGGGCTTAGACAAGCTACTGTGGCATTCTGTGCACACATATGAGGTGTGCTTTTTGAAGAATGATAAAGAAATAGCACAGTATCGAAAGCCCCAACACACTACAGCAATCTCTGTGCCCACCTCTGACTGGGGTCAATTTTACACTAGGTGGGGTCCACGGATATGGACCTCACTAAAGCACTTATACAGCTAGGAATGATTAACCCCCCACATAAGCTATGAGGATCTAAGTGTTTTATAATGCATTTTATGTCTTATTTTTTCACTACCTGGGAGATACTATACATTTTGTCCAGACCTCCCAAAATAGCCACTTACTGTGTACAGTGCTGATGTTTGACAACAATAGAAAGTTGAAGAAAATATGGCCAGCTTGTAGTTCTTATATACACCTCAACCCCCAAACACAAACACAAGTATAAGCCACAGTGATGACTGTTGTTACAGTACATTTGAAAGCATATAGAAAATCTAACTGAAGCAGTAAATATTTTAAGAAACATACTTCAGAAGTATGCTGGCTCTCAGAATAATGCAAGATATCTTTCAAGTACTCATTATGATTGGATTTCCTGGTAGAGAACCTGATTTCTAAGTTCCTGATTGAGACCCTGATTTTTTGACTGTCAGGAAAATTTCCTGACAGGTAGCAACCCTAATGAAGATGGGAGTTGCACTTTAAAATCCCCTGTTTTAATGAGTGCCATTGGACCAGAGGTTACTTTCAAACTGTAATGGGTACTGATCAAGGGATCAATTTTCCAGAGATTGCATCTCAGTATCAAATAGTGTAACCATAGTCTACAGAAAATTTTGTTACTGAAGCATCTATATTTGTATACTATTGGTATAGTGCATTAGTACTTCATGATACTGTTAACCACTGGAACTTACAAATCCCCATTATAATTATATAGGTATTGCATTCCATTTCACTGCTTAAGCAAAAAGTCATGGCTGATTTCATACTGAGTCATGGACTGGTTCCTTAATCTTGAATGTCAGTTATTTATTTACCTTCTTCTATCAGAAAGAGTATTTCAAGCTTTTCAGCACTTTTCCTCAGGAATAGCCTTGATTCCTTCTTCATGATATGCCAATGATCATATAACACGTTTTTTAAGCATTAATTTGAAACATAACTTTTGGTTTGTAGTATTCATTCATTCATTCATTCATTCATTCATTCATTCATTCATTCCTTCATTCCAAGTGTCTCCTTATCATTTTACATCCACTTATGACACGTGTATTATTTACCAGGTAAGTAAATGATAGCTGCCATTTTGTTCTTGGCAAACCTCAGCCTCTCAGAGCAGTATAAAGTTAGCTTTGCTAGTTTTTGTTTGCACTTGGGGCACTACATATAATGCCATAGTGATACAGAGTTCCAATTGTTAGTGTACGGTGGGGGGTGGGGGACTCCAGCAATGTCTCATTCAGCTGTTGGTGTGATATATACATTAGGTTCTAGCTCTGATTCAAATGGCTAGTTCATAAATACCTAGGCCTGTTATCTATCAGAATTATAACATGTACACATTTAAACTGTGGAAAGCAAGTATTATTGCTATTTTAAGTGAATAAGTTTGGACTTTGGTTCAGTAAAATATTTATTGAATGCTGACAATAATGTGGAAAAATGTCTTACAGATGTGGTATACAAATCATGGGCATGAGGATACATAAAATCTGGTATGCAAAGCTGTTGATTTATATTGTCACATTCAACCATGTGTCACACATAGAAAAGTTTCCTTTTTTGTACTGCTATTTACATGACAAAAAGGATCATGCAAGGTTCTTGAACTATTCAAATTGACTGAATATTGGCTTATGGAAATAATCCTTTGTGTGCCTGAGCACTTCCACACCCTAACTTATTTGTACTGAAGGGGTACAACGCAACATTCTATTTAAATAGTAGACTTAAAAGAAAATCCCAGTTTGCATAAGCAAACACAATGCACACCTGCATGAACTTCTGAATACAAGACATTCATTTTTGTACTTTTATTAGAATAGCTGCTGCATTTTATTATGTTCTGATAAGTTTATAGTTAATCATGCATTTAATAATGTAAGCTCTATTCAGGTGTCTATTATAAGCAACTTGGCTTTAAAATACTATTGAAAAGAATTCTTGCATCTCAGCGCACCGATATAGTGTGATAGCTTTTAGCTTAGAACTGTACTGGCACTGAGGAAAATGAAGGAAGAAAATGTAGAAAGCCTGCAATGCTGAATTTCTGCATTGTGCAGAACCAAAATATTAATACAAATGCAATTGCAAATTGATCATATATTATTCCAATTCTTTTTAATCATGTAGTTGTGGAAACATATCAGATTAAGTAATGTCCACAATCATATTATATCAAACAACAATGATAAACTACAGGAAATGTAATACTCGTCCCCCTAATATTGGAATGCATACTGCAGACTGCAGTCAGTTTTGATGTACAGTCTAATATGTGAATGAGACAATGGCTTCACTGCTCTCTCACCTGATCTCTCATATGAATTATATTATGCCTGTCTCATGTATTTGTAATTCCTGCCACTGTGTTTGAAACTGTTGGTTTTCTTGGCCACTTGTATTAAACTTATCTTACACTTCTCTTCTTTGTTTTATTCCTGCCCCACGTTTTGAAATTATTGCTATTCTTTCCAGCAAGACAAATGCCTTGTCACTCCCTTCCTTGTGTATTTCTAATTCATATTATGTTTTTTTGAAACTATTGTTCATTTTTTCAGAAAGATGTTCATATCATGAAGTTGTCTTTCTGTGTTAAACTGGAAATATGCCCTGGATCTCTAATAAGCTGTTTTCTTTTTATGTTTTATTGTGTTAGTTTCCTCTTATACAGCTGTTCTTTTTGAAACATGCTTCCAACATGGATTTTAGAGATTCTTTAGAGGTACTTGGTGAGTTCCAGCCATGCCCCAGACTCCTTTTTGCAGGTTGCATGAATTCATTTTTTCTGCTATCATTATAAGGCCTTTGATGTAGGTTTTTTTTCATAGGTATATACACGGCTAATGACTACTGGGGCCTTTAAAAGCTTAGCCATGCATCCTAACTGTATTCCACAGGTTTTTGTGCATTGTAAGTTATTTTAAGATTCATAGGTTCATAGGTTCATAGGTAGGTACTAGGCTATTGGCCCAAGGGCCTACGTAAGCCTAGCCAGCAAGGTACCATAGCTTACGCCACCCAAGAAAGTTATTTTCCTGTTCCACTGTCCAGCAGAGACACAGAAGTGATCCCCGGGGTGTATTTCCTATTTCCCATCCACTCATCAAGATTTTTCTTGAAGAGTGCTAATGAAGAACTTTGCTTGACATAGATAGGTAGCTTGCTCCAGAGTATAGGAAGTCTCTGGGACAGGAATCTATCCCACCAGCGTGTCATGTTTATTGTGGTGACAAGGTTTAGGTCCCTAGAGTGTGTAGCTTGGAGGGATTGGGATTTCTTTAGGTGCAGCATGTCCAACAGCTCTGGGTTTGACATAGCTTTATATGTTAGGCAGAGATCACCTCAGAGTAGGCGATATGCTACGGAGTAAAGCTGGAGGTTTTTGAGGCGGTCAGTGTAGGGCATTTGTTTGAAGCCAGTAATCCTCTTTGTCCTCTTTGTGAGGTACTTCTGTGGCCTTTCCAGCTGCTGCAGATGTCTTGTGAGGTACATTCCAAAAGGGGCGTTGTACTCTATAATGGGTCTAATGAGTGACGAGTAGAGCGGAACAATGACCTCTTTGACTACTGTCCACCTGGGTCCCAAGGTCTCTTATCATGCATTCTGTGTTAAGCAGATTGCTGCCTATGTGGTAGTTCATGGGTACAGAGTTTTTACCAAAGGGGATGACACTGCACTTTTTGGCATTGAGCTTGAGGCCATGGCTCTGACACCAGGCATCTGTCTCAGTGAGGCCCTTCTGTAGGATGTCTACATCATTTGGGGACTTGACTATGGCTCCTAGTTTGCAGTCATCTGTGACCTCAATCAGCCAGAGGCCTTCTGTGTTAGCCTGTACTTCAGAGAAGTAGATACCAAACAGGAGAGGTCCCAGGATGGAACCCTGTGGCACTCCACTTGTCACTGCCTTGAGGTCAGATTTGGAGTCTGCAACTTTTACAGTGTGGGTTCTGTCAGTGAGCCAGTTGGCAACCCATCTTGTGACATAGGGATTTATACCTAGTTTAGTGAGTTTAGCTATAATTCCAGAATGGGGGATGCTGTCGAAAGCCTTGGTGAGGTCAAGATAGGCTATGTGAACCACCTTACCCTCTTCCACAACTTTGGTGACTGCCTCAAAGAAGTTGATCAGGTTCAGGAGGCATGATCTGCCTTTCACAAACTCGAACTGGGTGGGATCCAGAGTTTGGAGGTTACCAATGTCTTTGTTTATGAGTTCCATGATGATACGTTCAATGGCCTTGCAGACCAGGCTCGTCAGGCTAATAGGTCGATAGTTCCCGGGATATGTAAACTATTGAAATATTTACAGGCTGCCACTGTTTATAAGAGACATAGGTGCAAGACCTGTGGTGCATTTCCAGTTTCCCACCCATTGGGCTAGGTTCCTCTTGAGTAGCATTAGGCAAGAGCTTTGCTTCACATGGATAGGAGGCCTGCTCCAGAGAAGGGTAATTCTCTGAAAACTATACCTTTCTCTCCAACACGCCCTATTTATGATGCAAACAAATTTTAAATCACTAGATTGAGTAATTCTGATGCCATTCATTTTCTGTATATACAAAAGGTCCATCAGAGAGGGGATCCAAGGATTCCTTGTATGTCAGGGTTGGATCACCTCTCAACAGACAGAGAAAGGGCTTTGAAATGATCTGCATAAGACATGCTGTTTATATCCTGTATTCTTTTTGTGAGGAACCTCTGTGGACATTCCACTTGTTGCACATGCCTGGTGGACCTGGTCCAGGTACATATAGAAAGGGGAATTGCACTCAATGGTAGCTTGATGAGGGTCATTTACAGTGGAACAATGACTTTTTTTGCACCTAGATATCATTCTCGTGCTTATAAGTTGAGCAACATAAAATGATTTCCTTACTATCTTAGACACGTTGGTGAAAAGCCATATTACTATCTACATAGGTACTCAAATCCTTAACCACTGGTTTTACTCTTAGGGTATGTGTTATCGATGAGGTAATTTCCTAGGATGGTTGGCTTCCCAAAGGGTATTATTAATACCTAAGACATTCCTGGCTGCTGTGCACTCCTGGCCCCAGCATTTTCAACCTTTTCTTGCTCCCTCAGTATTCCCTGCTCTCCAGCTGCCTTCCTTCCACTTGAGGCTAAGAATTTGAGTATCTGACATCTCAGGACCCTTCCATATCACCTGCGGTCTCATCCCTGTGCTCTTCCAAGAAAGGAAGGAAGAAAGTATGTGTTCTCCTAATACTGGCAGAAAAGCTGACATTAAATAGTATTATGTGTTAACTTGTAGCTTATAATTGTTAGCTCCTAGCCAGGACTGCCAGCAGCCATACCCTTCTCTGTACTCAGTAATTAGATTACAGACCCTTACTCCCTCTTTTGTTGCCTCCTTTAGCTGACTCATAGTTAGTATCTAGCCCTTGACCAGCCTTTCCCAGACACTTACGTCTACTGTATTAATTCCCTGCCCACTAGGTGGCCCGCTCATCCAGTCCCATCCATTATCCTATCCTGCTATCCTATAACTCACATCTTCTACTTTTGCTGCCTATACCCTGCTCCTGCTATCCTATATATTTCTTCTATTACATTCTGCTGCCCATACCTTGCCCTTATCTTTCCTCACATATCCTTTGCTCTTCTGTAACCACCACTTTCCTCCTCTGAACATTACTACTTTACTTATTATTCTCTACTCACCTGCACTTTCACCTACCTGAGCAATCAGCAATCTACTGATTGTTCATCCTGAGCTGTTCCACTCTCTTGTCTCTACCCGCTCCGTTCGCCCTGCGGGCTCACTCCGCTCCACTACCCTACCCCTAAATTCCACCCACCCCCACTGCCCATAAATTTATCTCTCCAGTAAACTCCTCCCCTCTCTATTCACATCAATTACTGGCCTTCTCACCCTTCTCCACTCCTCCCATCAATTATAGGCCACTCCCTACACTTACATCCTCCTATCCTCCCACTAATTAAAACCACTCCACACGCACATTACACTACACTTACACCCCTGATTTCTCTCTCTCTTTTACTCTACCTACACTATACTTCCCATACTTCCTTATCTTTCATACTTAACCCATTACATCATGTATTCTCCACTCCTTCACACACTATGAATCCCTTTCATCACCCTCTTAATTCTAATTCCACTGTATCTTACTACCTCCTATACCTCCTCTCCTCTTCCCCCCTGTTTTCTGTCCCACCTTTCAACTCCCATTCTACCTTCTAACCCCGCCACAACTCACTTCCATACCATATCATCCTCTCTACTACAGCCCAATCCTCTCCCCTACTTTAAACCAAAGATTTTACCCACCTCTACAAAGCATTACTTCCCTAAAGCTCTGATCTACTGTGCACAACAGTCTAAAGGCAAGCTAAATCTCCTACTATCTCCCTTTTTCTTCCACCTATTTCTATCAGGTGATATCCACCCAAACCCTGGACCTAGCACTACTAACAATCTCATCCCCCCAAAACATGCCAAAACCACTAATCTTAAAAGCCTAAAAATAGTTACTCTCAACGCCCAAAGTCTAAGAAATAAATCCACTCTTTTCCATGCCTGGCTTTACCACAACCTTCCAGACATTGTAGCCATCTCTGAGACTTGGCTAAAACCTACCATCTCTGACTCAGAAATCCTACCCCCTGGCTTTCAAGCCCTTCAATCTGATCACTTAAACAGAAAAAGTGGAGGAGTAGCCTTGATATTCTCCAATATACTTCCCATTATTCCATATCCAAACCCCATTCCACAGTTTTACAATGCAGAACTAGTCATAGGTTTACTACAAATGAATATTCACAAACGTATCTGCTTTATATCCCTTTATATTCCCCCAGGTAACAATACTACCACCCTTGAAGAAATCCTCCAATGGGCCTCAACTAATATTAACCTAGAGACCTACATTTTAGGAGATGTTAATATAGATTGGAACAAAATGAATAACCTTAACCCAGCCATAGCTATCAATCTTTTCAACTTTACTCAATTAACCAACTCTATCACTAGACCCAACAAGATCAATCCTCCAGGATCTACACTTGACTGGATCCTAGCTACCCACCCTAACAACATCCTGGACTCTGGAAACCTCCCCAACTCTTTCAGTGACCACCAGCCTGCCTTCATCCACCGAGCAACCCAGTCTCTTCCCTCCATCACCAATACCTACATACACACAACCTAATGAACTTCAATCCTCTAACTTTCTCTAATACCCTTAAACAAACTAACTGGAACAATCTAAAGACTTTACCACTTGACAGCGCCATCAAGGCCTTTAACTCTACTTTCCTAAATGTACTTAATTCCCATGCACCACCTCGAACTATAAGAATCAAATCCAAATCCACATTATGGTTAACTAGGGAAACCAAAAAACTTATGCAACAGAGAGATAAATGCTGGAAATTATCTCAGCACAATAAACAACCAGAGACCCTAATTCAATATAAGCAACTCCACAACCTTACTAAAAGACATATATCCAAAGACAAAAAAATCCTATTTTATGACTCTCCAAGCCAACCACTCTAAAAACCCCAAACAATTCTGGAAGTTCATTCATTCACTTCTCAACCCAGGCACCAAAAATAATCCCTGCCCTGACACTACCAAGTCCGACCCAGAAATTGCCACTCTTTTCAACTCCTTCTTTATTAATTTTATAGTTGAACTAAATAAGTCCTTCACTATTAACCCATCCTCACAGTTCAGTCACTCTACCCCAGCCTCCAAACCCAACCCTCCCCCCACTTTTCAACTCAATCCAGTCTCTACCTCTTATATAAAAGAACTTCTCAGCAAACTGAAACCTTGCTCTAATGCCCCAGATAACATTCCATCTAAATTCTTACAAATTGCTGCAGATGGAATCGCCCTCCCCATTAGCATCCTAATCAACAGATCCATACAGGTATCATACATCCCCAAGCTGTGGCATGCTACCTTTATACACCCTCTCCATAAAGGAGGTATAAATAACAATACCTCAAACTTTCGCCCCATAGCCATCCTCTCCCCAATTTCAAAAATACTGGAAAAATGCGTTCACATTCAGCTAATGCTTTTCCTTACCGAAAACCACCTCCTCTCTCACACCCAACATGGTTTATGTCCTGGCCATAGTACTATAACAGCTCTACATTCATTCCTTGATATAGTCAATCATGCCCGTGACACTGGTAAAATAGTATCAACAGTCCTACTAGATCTCTCTAAGGCTTTCGAAACTGTCTCCCATTCTCATCTCCTTAGCCACCTAGCTAACCTCAACCTCTCATACAATACACTATCCTGGTTCTCAAGTTACCTTTCCAATAGATCTCAAGCTGTAAAATGGAGAAAAGGCACCTCTAACTTCCTTCCTACCCCCACTGGAGTTCCCCAAGGTTCCATTCTTGGCCCCTTGCTTTTCAATATCTTTATCAACGACTTCCACTCTGCCATCCCAAACACCAAAATCGTACAATACGCTGATGACTCCACTTTAATCTGCTGTGCCACCAACCTCCCTGAACTTCTAGCATACACCCAAACTGCCTTCTCCACCAATGAGAACTGGATGCTCCAAAACGACCCATCTCTAAATGCTAACAAATCTAAAATACTACTCTCCCCCCCTCAAAAGTCTTCCCTCTTGACAAACAGTCCATCCAAATTAGAAGCCACAACAACTCAACCATAGAAATTGTTCCCTATGCCAAACTCCTTGGGGTCACTATAGATGAAAACCTAAAATTTGACACACACATTTTCAACTCAACATCAATAAAACACATCAAAAACTAGGCCTGCTATATAGAAACATCCACTATCTCTCTCCTTCTTCTACACAAACCCTCGCCACTACCTATCTTCTACCCTCACTAATGTATGGTGCCCCTCTATTAACTAACTTATCTGTCTCCATCTCCTCAAAAATGGAAAGTTGTTATAATAAAATTTCAAAATTCGCCATCAAAGCCAAACACTCCTCCCACCATTGCTCTGCACTCCACTCACTAAACTGGCTAGAACTTCCCAGCCTTCTAGACTACCTCCAACTTACCACTGCCCACAGGCTATTATTTAACCCCTCTAAATGACCTGCACTATCCAACATCCTACAACCATACACCCCTAACAGGCCACTTAGATCTGCTCACCTAAACCTACTCGCTGTCCACAAACCAAAGCGACCTGTCGGGCAGTACCTCCTATCTTTTTTCTTAGCTAAAAAGTGGAACTCTCTCTCTCCTTCTTTACGAATGACAGAAAATTCTGACAACTTCAAAACTCTACTCCATTCCTACTTGTTCTCTAGATGGAAGTGAAACTGCACTTTCCCCCACCTAGACTTTTACTCCGCACACACTAACTGTATTTCTATACTATTTCCTACTACCATCA
Organism: Protopterus annectens; assembly: GCF_019279795.1. NCBI lineage: Eukaryota > Metazoa > Chordata > Ceratodontiformes > Protopteridae > Protopterus > Protopterus annectens. Next base: position 1,390,970,748 of record NC_056733.1, on the reverse strand, counting down.
ACTTTGTTCCTGGATTTACTTTCTGTCTACTGTTGTCTTGTGTATATATGTAAGTATTGTAAATAGTTTGCTCTCCCTTTATTCCCCTCCCTAACATTTATGCGTGTTCTACCACTCTGCCATAACAAGACTCAGACTCTATGTAACCTTTTTAACCAACCATGTCAATATATGACTTATATGTCAATATATGACTCATATGTCAATATGTCAATATACGACTCATATGTTATGTAAACACTATACCTCTTAATGTCTCTGTATCACAATCTACCAGTATTCTTATCACTTAGGCTGACTGTTGCATCTTTATGTATCTGTATCTTTGAACCTTAATTTTAATTTTATCTTTTGTATTTTCTTTTGTTTTATCTTTTATATTAATATGTAATGTGGAGCTTTTCTCCCCGGGCCTCCACTGAAAATGGGCTCCTGAGCCCAGTGGACCTCCCCGGTCATCAAACTGAAATAAATAAATAAATAAATAAATAAATAAATAAATAAATTATCAATTTCTTGGCATTGAGTTTTAAGACATGACTTTTGCACTAGTCATTTGTCTGTGTTAGCCCTTTTTGTAGGATGTTATCACTCTATGAGTGCTTCTAGATTGCAATCATTTGCAAACTTGGTCAGGTAAACTAGAGGACCTTAACATTGGCCTTGACTTCTGAGAAGCAGAAACCAAAAAGGAGGGCACCAAGTACTGAGTCCTGAGGGACTGCTTTAGTGACCGGCCTCTTTCTGGGGGTGGCCTCCACTATCCTAACTTTATTAGTCCTATCTGAGAACTAGCTGGCTATTGATCATGTAATATAGGGGTTTATGCCTATCTCTGTGAGTTTGTTTGCAATGCCTAAGTGGGGTATTGTATCAACTGCATTAGCCAGGACAAGGTAGGCAGTGTGCACCATTTTCTCCTCATCCATTGCCTTGGTGAGTAGGCATATTCTGCCCTTGACAAAACCAAACTGGGTTGGATCCAGTGCTTGAAGGTTTTCTTTGTCCTTTTTAGTCATTGCCATGATAATTCTTTCTGTGGCTTGGCATATGAAACTTGTCAGACTTATGCGTCTGTAGTTCCTGGGGCCTGTTGATGACCTGCCCTTGTGCAGAGGGATGCCCATTGCAGTTCTCCATTTGTTTAGCACAAAACCTGTCTGCAGGCTATGATTAAACAGTGACTCCCAGCTGTCCTGACTGATCATGTTCCAGGCTATTTAGGAGGCATCACAGGATATTACTGCGGACCATTGATACAGCGATTTTGACCTTAGAGAGAGCATCTAGGACCTGTCCTCCCCCAGTGATATTTGGATGGGTTTTGTTTGATGACTTTTCCTGGCAACAGTGGGGTAAACTTGGAGTGGAATTTGTCAGCCAGGAGATTTGCTTTATCTTCCAGCTCCATGTAGGTGACTCCATTTACAATCAGTCCTGCATACTATTGTGTGTTGCCTTTGAGGATTTGGACATAGATAATGAAAGCCTTTTGGTTGTCTTTTGCCTGGGAGAATATCTTAACTTCAAATTTGGTTTAGTAGATTTGACCTGTTAGTTGTTTTTATCATACTGAGCATAGAACCTCCCAGTCTTGGCTATGATTTTTTTTCTTTTATTGTACTATGTGTTTATGTCCGCGGTGGTACAGCGGTAGCATTGTTGCCTCACAGCAAGAGGTTCTCCCATTCAGTTCTCAGCTGGAGTGCGGGGAGTGCCTTCTGAGTGGAGTCTGCATGTCATCCCCGTGGTTGGGTGGGCATTCAAAAAACATGCGTAAATGGGCGTGCCTTCATTG
>NC_056733.1:1390573950-1390628950 GCF_019279795.1 Protopterus annectens | reverse complement strand
TAGTGAACTTGACTACCAAACTGTAAACCATCAAAACACAAATTATACTTATTATTATTAAGATCTGAAAAAAATTCATAAACATATTCCCTGCCACCACTACATAGAAAAATCAAATCATCTATGTAGCGGTAGTAACTCAAAACAAAATTTTTATAAAATTTATTATTATAAACATATTCCAACTCAAATTTACCCATAAAGAGGTTTGCATACATGGGGGCAAAAGATGCCCCCATAGCAGTACCCTTAAGTTGATGGTAAATAACTTGATTAAAACTAAAAAAATTATTAGAAAGACAAAAAGAAGTCAAGTCCATTATATAATGAGTGGTAGGATTATCCCCCAAGAAATATAGTAAAGCCTGTAGACCATCGGAATGATTAATGTTAGTATAGAGACTAACTACATCTATACTAATCCAAAACATATTCTCTGTCCAGATAATATGACTTAATTTATCAATAAAGTCAAAAGAATCTTTAACATAAGAATCTAATTTTTTCACATAAGTTGACAGATAATTATGAATAACTATACCTACATTTCGACAAAAATAATTACTGGCCGCAACAATGGGACGGCCTGGTGGGTTATTCATATTTTTGTGAAGCTTTGGGAGACAGTAAAAGGTAGCTAAATTGCAATTCTCCAAACAAAATTTTTTATCTAAATCATCCTTAGAAACATATCCTAATCTTACTCCCTTGTCCAGTAAACTAGTACATTCTTTCATGGCTGCAATATATTTATTATAATCAGTAATCTCATAAGTTAACGAATCATTTAAATGTTCCATACACATATCTAAATATTGTTTGTTATTCAATATTACAATCTTATTGCCTTTATCAGACTTTTTAATAATAATGTCATGTCTACTAGAAAGATTTTTCATAGCCATCCATTCATTTTTAGTCATATTACACAACTTTTCATCATACCTACATACACTTAACATTTCTTGTAACGAGAAATGTATCATTTCAGAGAAATGAGTAATAAAGGAATTATTGTATGGAGGAATAAACTTACTATGAAAATCAATACCTTCAGTATTAAGTGTAGAATAAGCTAAAGAATATAAGGAAGGCAGAGAATCATCAGAAAAGCAAGAATAGTAGCTATCCATACTAGTATCAACATCACTATCATCATATACAAAACTAGAAGCAGGCTCATCATATATAAACATTTTTTTGTCATTTGAAAAAAAATATCTCAAATGAAGTTTTCTAACAAATTTAAATAACTCCTGTTTCAATATATGATGTCTAGGAAAAACAGTAGGAACAAATTTGAGACCATACTGTAATACAGCTAATTCTTCATCAGAAATATTGCAGCCAGAGATATTAACAACATTATTACCACTAAGTAAGGCAGAATACAAAAAATCAAGTCCATCTGCCCTTCTTAGATGTTTGTCTAGATTGTCCTTCACCCGGAGAAGAACCTGTAGCAAAGTTTTTCTTTTTATATCCTCGTCTGGAATTATTGCCATCACTCCGAAAGTGTTGCTGATGCCCTAAGGAATCATTAGCAGCAGGCAAAGGTGGAAAATCAGTATCCGAATCTGTAGTAAAACCATGGCCTTCTGAGGAAACAAAGGATACAGAAAGCTGTTTTTTACTATTATTTTTAACATTTCCATATTTTTTTAAAGGGCGATAGGCTTGTTTCCGTTTCCATAGGAAAGCACGCCCATTATCATAATCTTTGATATCTCTCTTAATTTTTACTGATTTATATTGTATTTGCTCAGTCTCATATTTATGCAAATTATCATTTAGGTTAACAAAAATATCATTAACCTTAGCCACACCAATATCACTCAACAATCTAGAATGCATAATATGCAATTGCTCTTGTAACTTTGACAAAAGAAGTTGTTCCCTTTCCACTAATATCTGAACCCACTCCATTGCACATCGATGGGCCGCTGAAAGCCAGCGGTCTTTAAATATTAAGTCATTATTATCTGCATTGTCAAAAGGTGTTGCTGGGCTTTTAAAGGCTCGTAAGCCCCGTGGAGAAATATCAAGATCCACATATCTTTGAAGCCCTAACAAATTAAAGTGACACTTAGTTTCCCTAAAAAGCAGTTTTTCAAACTCTTTAATGTTATCCTGAATATCCTGCGGAAATGCAGGATTAATAACACGGCCGCCAAGAGAACCGAAAGGGTTCATAAATTTTTGCTGTCTTTCTTGCAAAATTTTTGTAATATAATCAGAAGAAACGTTACCATTAGGTGCTGCATTCATTGCAGAATCTGCCCGATGAAGATTGAATAAGGTGTCGGTACCACGAATCCTACCAGCTGAGTGTAAACCCATCGTTGCCGAAGAACCCGGCACATCCATAGGAGCATTCGCTCTCACCATATCCTCGGCATTCGGTAGCACTACAGGAAGCCCACCTGTAACGTCCTTCATAACCTTCGGTCTAACTGCAACATCAGCGGCCGTTACCACAGGAGTGTTCGTTCTCACCCTGTCCTCAGCAGTTGAAAATACTGCAGGAAGCCCACCTATAACATCCATTGGTCTAGCTGTAACATCAGCTATCGTTGTCACTGCCTTAGCGGGAAACGGAATACTAGTCCCTCCAGCGGAACTATTAACGGCTGAAGAGATACTAGCATTAGTGTCATTAACAGTTCTTACATTGTCACCTTCAAAATTGAATCCATTAACCGAAGGAGAAAAATATTTCTGAAAACTCTAGGTGTGTTTAGCAGTGAACTGGTATCCATATGAAATATCAAAAACCACGTAAAGGAGAAAAGGCAACAGCCAGTTCACAAACAGAATTTAATACAGCTTAGCACCTCGGCATAATAGCCTTCAATGAGCATAAGTTACAGGCACACACCCACCACAATATATATCACAATTAGTTAGGTAATTACATACATTAATTAATCAGTTAAACTAAGTAACATTTAAAGAGAGAAAACATACAATAAAAAACTAAGAATATTACAATATAAAATTTATAATAAACTTAATGCATCTGCCTGGGTCTTAGTTTGGTATATTGCCTAATCCAGATAAGTGGTTGACTCTCTTGTGTTCCTTTACTTTAATGTGTTGATTTTCATCAAAATACACGTGGATGTGTCAGTTTTTAGGCATGGAAGGAGGCTTGTCACACTGTAGTTCAATGAAAGATGACTCATTTTCAATCCCATTAACTGAAGCTATTATTGACCATGTTATATGAGAAACTTTGAAAAACATTTCATTTTTTCATTGAAAGATATAACATATTTCCCTTCTCCAACTAGAAGCAGGAGGGCAGGCCCGCCCTGCACCCCCACAGCCCCTGCTACATAAATATATCAACTCTGATATTGCACTACACAGAACAAAATGGCAAACATACCATTACGTGTTTCATGACCGCCTGTTGTAACCTTGGTCATGTTCACTTGTAACTTGCTATACTACAACATAACTCATCTTAGTGTATTAAAGTGCAATCTCGGAATTGATATATTTCAGTAGCAGGGTGTGTGGAGCACAGCCCCCCACATGAGGGGTGCAGGGGGGCTTACTCCCTGCTTATATGTGGAGAAGTGTAATATGCTTTGTCTTTTATTTGTTTCAGTATGTAGTTTTGCTGGAATATAGTCAGTGTTGGTGTCCTGTGTTTTTTTCGACATTATGAGATTCAGTGTTTTGAGTTTTCAACATTTTGAGCTTTAGAGATTTTGGTCTCAGGATTTTGAAATTTGAGATTTTGGGCTTTAGAGATTCTGAAGTGGATATATATATATCCACTTATATATATATATATAATATATATATATAAGTATATATATAATATATATAAATATATATATATTATATATATATATATATATATATATATATATATATATATATATATATATAAATATATAATATATATATATATATAGTAGCATGTACATCAAAGCAGTAAGGCCCTGGTGTTATCACAATAAGCATAAACTCTCTCAGGTTACTAAAAGTACTTTCTCAATAACCAACTACAATAAAATATAATAAAATAACAAATAAAAATTATTTAAAACATATATACACTGAATAACTGATTTCAATAAATTACAGAGTTTCACACACAGGAATTATGAGAATAACACTGAAGGATAGGTCTCACAATGATTAAAGAAAAGCACTAACTATCTGACTGTAGCTTTCTAACTGTCTAAAGATTAGCTGTCCCTGTCTAATCTCATTAAGTCAACAAGGCAAGATGATACTCTTACTTCTGCATGGTGGGATAAGTCCACTCTTCAGGCTGTTGTCCAGTTCTCAGTGACTATAATAGCAAATCCTATTACTTCTGCTGAACAGCTCTGAAAAACTCTATAAATGCTGATCTAGAAAATAACCACTGTCTACTGAACAGCTGATGCAACTGAACTACACTGAACAACTGATAACAACTGGACTTTAACTGATTCAGCATCTGCTTTTTATAGTAGAATGTTTTAAAAGTTGCAGAAAGTCAGAAAGCTGTTATGAGAATTCTACTGTCTCATTTCAGACTTTTGAAAAGTAAACAAAAACAACTGCTGTGGAGATTCCATTCCTTTCAGCTCAGGCACATGATGACATCATTCTAGGTCAGATGAGTGGCACAACCTGCATTCAGAATTCTTTTTAAAAGACATGTATATTTGGTCAGCCAGAACACTCACCATCATCATCATCAGCCCCCTTTTTCTCATGTTTCTGCATGGGGTTGGGGTATCATGTTAAATGTTGCCAACTCTCGCAATTTAGTGCCACACTCCTGCCTTCTTCAACACTCATGCCTGACTTTTGCAGATCTTCTTTCACACAATCCATCCACCTCTTTGCTGGACATCCTTGCTTCCTCTTACCTTCTTCCTGTCTGTCCCAAATCTTCCTCACCAGATTATCTTCTGCTTTTCTACACATGTGCCCAAGCCACCATAATCTGTTCTCTTTGATCTTTTCTGCAATTGGAGCTACTTTGGCTTCTGCTCTTATGTCCTACTTTCTTCATCTGTCCCACAGTGTGCATCTTATCAACTTTCTCAGGCACTTCATTGCCATCACCTTTAGCTTCTTCAGCTGTTCTGCCTTTACTGCCCAGGTTTCTGTACCAAAAAGTAGTATTTGTTGCACCACTGTCTTATACACTTTACTTTTCAGCTTCTTTGACATTCTTCTGTCATAGACAATCCCTGATACTCTATGCCAGTTGGCTGTAGTCCCTCTGATTCTAGCTTTGACCTCTTCATTCAGACTACCCTTCTCCTCAACTCCTCCTCCTAGATTCTTGAAGCTGTTTACCTCTTCCACTATCTTCCCTTCTATCTCTATTCTCAGCTTCTTTTGACTTCCCCAATTTGCAGCCATTACCACAGTCTTATCTGTGCTCAGTTTCATCCTATGTGCCTTCAGATTTGCATTCCATTCTCCTATCATTTGCTGAAGTTCTAGCTCAGAGTCTGCCTGTACTGCCACATTGTCTGCATGCAGCAGCTTTGCTGATCTGCCCCCTCCAACCTGTTTGCTAATGTAGTCCATCACCCGCATGAACAGCAGTGGGCTCAGAGCTGAACCCTGATGTACACCACACCCACTGGGAACCCCTTTGTGAGGCCAAATACTGTTTGTATTTAAGTCACTGGTTCCTTGTACATAGCCTGCACTAATTCTACTGTTTTGTTTTTGGGACTTCAAACCACTGCAGTACTGCCCAGATTAGCTTTCTTGGGACCTTGTCATATGCTTTCTCCAAGTCTAGGAATGCCCAGTTGAACTCTCTCCTCATCTCTAGCTTCTTCTCAAGTATCTGTCTCATTGCAAACATCAGGTCAATTGTGCTGCATCCAGATCTGAATCCAAACTACTTGTCTCCCAACTTACATTCTACTACTCTGCATATCTATTTATCAATCACCCTCTCCAAAACTTTCATGCAATGTGATAGGAGTTTGATGCCTCTGTACAGCCCACAGTTGTGGATGTCCCCTTTGTTCTTGTACAGTGGCATGAGTATGCTTATTCTCCAGTCATCTGGGATATGCCTTTCTCTCCACATTGCTATTAGTACCCTCAGGAGACATTTCTCCCCCTTATCTTACCCAACGTCTTTATCATGTCTGCTGTGACCTCATCTGAACCTGCTGCTTTCCCTGACTTCATCTTCTTTAGTGCAGTTTTTACTTCTTCTAAGGTGGTCTCCGCTTCCTCTCTTATTGTAGGTGGTTTCTGGGGCAGTACAGCTTCTTTGGGGTTTTCTTCATTCAAATGCTGCTGGAAATACTTCTTCCATCTGCCTTTGATGTCCTCTGGACTGGTAAGCAGGTTGTTGCTGGCATCCATTATGAAGGGTGTCTGACTATCTTCTTTATCTTTCTGTCTTTGCCTTGCAACCTGATATAGTTTCTTTGTGCCCCTTACTGAGTCACTTTCCAGAAGTTGGTACAGTGTCTCTGATGCCCTATTCTTTGCTATTGCAACTTCTTTCTTATCTTTTTTTGTTAGCCAACCAGTGGTCCTTCCTAGCCTGGTCAGTCTTTTCTGTCTCCCACTTCTTCCTGCACTTCTTTTTTCTTTTCATGACTTCCTGAACTTCTGCATTCCACCACCAGCTTTCCTTATGTACCTTATTTCCATACCTGGCTTGGCCACATATCTTTTCTGTAGTCCTAACATATGCTGTTTTTAGGCACTGCCATTCTTCTTCAACTCCACCTGTTTTACTCCTCTTCTTGGGATGCTAGAGCCCTGAATAATTCCTTGAACTGTTGTACTTTCTCTCCAGTCAACCTCCAGGTCTTCAGCCTGGTCTCTGTTAACCTTAGAGCCTTCTCTGACCACTGCTTGCAGCTGATTGTAGCAACTAGTGGTTTATGCTGTGGGCTGACTGTTTTGCTGGGCATGAATTTGCAATCATGGATTCTGCCCCAGTGCATTTTCCTTATAAGGAGGAAGTCTACCTGAGTTGCATGTTGACTACTCTTGTATGTGATCTTGTGACTGTCTCTCTTTCTGAACCATGTGTTGGCTACTATCAAGCCATTTGCCAGAGAGAAGTCTAGAATGGCTTCTCCATCTTTATTCCTGTTGTCCCACCCATGTGGACCCTGGCAGTCTTCATATCCTGTTCTGTCTGTCCCGATATGTTAATTCAAGTCACCCATTATCAACGCCAATTCATGTTGTCCTGCTTTATCTAGTAAACTGCTGTCTGAATGTACTCTTTTCCTCACTATCACAACCCTGCTCTGAGCTGAGATTATGAATACTGCCATTTCATTACACTGGAGTCTGACTGCCATGAGTCTGTCATTAATTCTGATGATATCCCTTACTGTCTTCTGAAGTCTCTCTCTCACCACAATTCCTACACCATTGCTAGTCTGCCCTCCACCTGAGTAGTAAACTCTGGATCCCAAGCCAAGTGGCTTTGCTGCACTGCCCTTCCATCTCATCTCCTGGATACATAGGATGTCCAGCCTCCTCCGTATCATCATATCATCTACGTCCAAGCTGCATCCTGTCAGTGAACCTACATTAAGTGTACCAATTCTCAGTTCATGTTTAGCAGGTTGGTTGGTTTTACGTCCAGCTTTCACTCAACAGAGCTATCCCAGGCTGGGCATCTAGACACCAGCCAGCCAGTATCTTATTGACCTAGGAGGCTTTATTGCAGGCACACTCTGGCCAATAGGGGCACATATACCTCTCCCACCATTAGCACAGGTCCCTGGCATGGGTCAGAGTAGGCAGGTCCTCAAACCACTTTTCACTGGAAACTACCCATGCCAATTTTTGGCGACATTAGTCAACATGACTGAATCACCTAGAGCCATATTTTACACCATTGAGTGGCTAGCCCTGTCATGGCATGCAGTCTGTGATCCATGTTCTCCTATCTTGAGGATACTGCGCACCAGAGGAGATGCCCAAAGCATTTGGTCTGTACAACTCTTCCCCCTATAGGGCACCATGAGACACTTAGGGACACAGGTGGACAGTGGGCTCACTTTCGATAACCACATCGCCACAACAGCCAGGAAATCCTTCTATGTGGCACACCTCATCACTAAGGGCTTTTCATCCAGAGAAAAGGAGGTCATTGTCCCACTGTACTCATCTCTCATTAGACCCATTATAGAGTACAATGCCCTGTTTGGTATGTACCTCACAAGACATCTGCAACAGCTGGAAAGGCCGCAGAAATACCTTACTAAAAGAATCACAGGCCTAAAGCAGATGCCTTATGCTGACCATCTAAAAAAACTCCAGCAATACTCTGTGGCATATCGTCTACTCAGAGGCAATCTCTGCTTAACATACTCGGCCATGTCAAACCCTGAGCTGTTGGACATGCTCCACTTAAAGAAATCCAAATCTTTCAGAGCCACACACTAAAGGGATCTAAACCTTGTCATCACAATGAACAAAACATGTTGGAGGGATAGGTTCCTGACCCAGAGACTCCCCATACTCTGGAATAGACTGCCCATACATGTCAAGCAGAGCACCTCCTTGGCCCTCTTCAAAAGGAACCTTGACGGTTAGATGGCAGATAGAAAATTCACCCCGGGGTTCACGTCAGTCACCCTGCTAGACAGGGGTCCAGGGAAGTAAACATTGTGGGAAGAAATATCCAGGGAATTGTTTGGCTAGGCTTGTATAGGTCCTAGGGCTGATAGCCTAGTACCAACCTATGAACCATGTAGAGTATGTGCTGCTGCCCACAGTTCCATTCATTGATGAGTTTGAGATGGAAACACTCAGCATGTTTTTCAGAGATGGGAGAAATCCCATGGAGATACAGGGAGAACATGCAAACTCCAAACATGCATTGGTTAGAGGTCATGATCGAACCTTGTACCTTGTGCATGGGAGGCAAAGACCTTAACCATTAAGCCATTTGGTCTCTCCAGAACACTGTTTGATTCTAACATTTTACATAAACCAAAGAAATAATAAAAAATGAACTTATTTACAAAACTATAACTAGTCATATTGGCATATATATAACACAGGGTAATTTACAATTACTTAGAAGTATTTACAAAACTGCAGCCAGACAGGCTAGCACAGATAAGAATATCTGATATCCTCACAACATGAATAATAAAATATTGTGGTAAAGAGACAAGTTAAAATTGTGGTATCTCTGTTGATAAAGACTGGTCCCTGCCAACTTTCTGTTTTGGCAATTCTTTGCCATATGGCTGTAACATATGGGGAATTCATTTTTTAAGTGTTTCTGTATTTGGAGTCTTTATTTTGAGGAAGAAGAAGATGTTAGCATGGAAACTAGGTTGAAGTCCTATTGAAAGTTAAATCATTGCCAAATAGGTGGTAGACTATCACACCATGATTTTTTTTTTGATAATCCATGAAGTACTTCATTTTCTACACAGGTTGAGGGACCATGTAGCAGAATGGCAGCCACTTCATCTATAACTTTTATGGATTTGGGAGTAAGAGACTATACTCAGTATATAGCATCCTTGAGAAACTGGGAAAGCATTATTGGACTGACAAATCCTGAGTTATTTTTGAATATACATTTTCATTGTACTATTTTCCAATTTAGTGAGTTAACAAAAATAATGAGTAAAAATGTCACACAGAAAAAAAAATCAGTAAAAACTAAGAGACTATTCTAGCCAAGCTATAATTTCCATTCATTGACCCCTCGAACATATTTTATTAGAGGCACATGGGATATATGCAAATGACCTGTATGAGCATCAGGTGTTTCAACTGTATGGTGATTCTGAATGCCCATGAATTTTTTCTTTTTAAGTCGTTTAATAGAAAAAAATCAGGCCAATAAAGCCAAAACCCCACTAGTTGTGGACATGCATATTTCAGCTTGTTATAGCCTCATCAGCACAGCACAAATGGATTGTTTGGCTAAGCATTAGAAACACAGGGCTATTATACCCAGCTGATGTCCATTACCATGAGGGTCTGCAAAATATCCCAGCTAATAAAACTAAAACAATGAGTGAAAAGGTCACACTGAAAAACCAATCAGTAAAAACTAAAAGAAAATTCTAGCCAAGCTAGAATTTCCACTAAGTGACCCCTCAAACCACTTTTATTAGAGGTACATGGGATATATGCAAATGACTTTTATGAACATCAGGTGTTTTAGCTGTATGGTGATTCTGAATGCCGATAATCACCGTATAGCTGAAACACCTGATGATCATAAGGGTCATTTGCATATATCCCATGTGCCTCTAATAGAAGAGGTTTGAGCTTGGCTAGAATTTTCTCTCAATCTAGTGAGTTAAGGAACTAGCCTTAGCCCTTTTAGGAAACTGGTGAATATATACTCTGCTGTATGGGTAAGACCAGGTTTTAATGCAGTCATGTATATTAGAGGCCATACAAACTGTCTTGAGTAGCTTATCAAATTATTTACTTGTTTAGGCACTATGAATTGTTGATAGTTGTTGCATATTCTGTCCAAAGTGTATGCAATCTTGTTATGATTGAAAAAGACAAGAATTTTCCTTTGGACTGCAATAAAGGGTTGTTCTTGCTGTTAAAATCATGTTATTAGATTAATGTATTACAATCTATGTTAAAGATTTTTATGACTAGTTTCACACAGCAGATTTATTTCTTAAAGGAAAAGCAAATTAGGATAAAGTCATATAGGAAGGGAAAGCATTCTTGAGTAAGTAGGGGAACAGTGATTTACCATACAACAGCATTATATTTTTTTAATAAAGTGTTAGCTGCTGATTCTATTTTTGTTTATGAGTAGAGATTATTACTGAAGGGTAGAGATAAGGTTGTTTTAATTTTGATCTTTAGGGATACAGTGGGAACATGATAAAGCAGAAAACTTGATTTGTAATTAGATCAAGCAAAAAAAAAAAATAGGAGACTAAAACGGATTAACTTGCCCAGTAGTACTTTTCCTGTATACATTTATTTTTATGTTTCCCATACAACTCATCAGGGCAAAAAATACTCTGAAGGTTCAGCATCATTACTGATGGAAAACATTGTGGGCGTAACACTATCTGTCTTATTTGAGCCTGTCTGGCTAATTGTAAGTTCTTCATAGGTTCATAGGTTCATAGGTTCATACTAGGCTATCTGCCCAAGGGCATTTATAAGCCTAGCCCATAGTTATGTGGCTTTCGCCACCCCTTTAGTTTGAATAAAAAGTAATCCCTGGGGTATATCTGCGATCTCCTATCCATTGGTCAAGATTCCTCTTGAACAAGGCCAGCGAGGTGCTCTGCCTTACATGTACCGGGATTTTGTTCCACAGCATAGGGAGTCTCTGGGTGATGAATCTGTCCCTCCAGCACGTTCTATTTATAACCGTGTCAAGGTTTAAGTCTCCCGCCCTTGTGGTTCTGAGGGATCTAGATTTTTTGAGGTGAAGCATATTCATCAAATCTGGGTTTGACATGGCCTTATATGTCAGGCACAGGTCACCTCTGAGCAAGCGGTATGAGACTGAATAGAGCTGGAGTTCTTTCAGTCGGGCAGCATAAGACATATTTTTGAGACCCTTTATCCTTTTGGTGAGGAACTTTTGGGGCCTTTCAAGCTGCAGCAGGTGTCTGGTCAGATACATTTCGAACGGGGCATTGTACTCAATCATAGGTCTAATGAGTGATGAGTACAGGGGGACGATGACCTCCCTTGATCTAGATGTGAATCCCTTCATGATCAGGTGGGCGATATAGAAGGTTTTCCTAACTACTTTAGCAACATGAGTGTCAAACGAAAGGCTACTGTCAACTTGGGTCCCCAGATCCCTGATGACTTTTTCTGTGCTCAGTGGATTGCCACCTATATGGTAGCTAGGGATAAGCTTGTTTTTCTCAAGGGTATGACTATGCATTTTTGGCGTTTAACTTCAGGCCATGGCTCTGGCACCAGTTATCCGCTTTCTGTGAGGCCCTTCTGGAGGATATCTGTGTCAGATGTGTTTTCGACTATGGCGCCAGTTTGCAGTCATCTGCAAACTTTGTCAGCCATAACCCTCCTGTGTTTGCTTGTACTTCAGAAAAGTAGATGCCGAACAAGAGTGGATCCAGGACTGAGCCCTGTGGGACACCACTTGTGACAGGCTTTGAGTCTGACATGGCTCCAGCAACTCTGACCCTGTGGGTTCTGTCACTTAGCCAGTTTGCAACCCATCTTGTGATGTATGGGTTTACATTCAAGCTGATGAGTTTTTCGATGATACCTGAGTGGGGTATTGTGTCAAGGCCTTTGCCAGGTCGAGGTAGGCTGTATGGACTGCCTTTCCCTCATCAATGACCTTGGTGACTGTCTCGAAAAAGTCAACCAAGTTTAAGAGGCAGGATCTGCCTTTGACAAAGCCAAACTGGGTTGGATCCAAAGTCTGCAAGTTCCCTATGTCTTTATTTATGAGTTCCATTATGATCCTCTCCATGGCTTTGCAGATAAGGCTTGTCAAGCTAATGGGGCGGTAATTTCCAGGGTCTGTGGAGGCACCGCCCCTTATGAAGTGGGACCACAGTCGCCGTGCACCACTCCTTGGGTACGTATCCTGAGGTGAGGCTAAGATTAAACAGCTGTCCTAACTGTGGGTTTAATTCCTCGTTGAGTTCATGAAGCACACAGCCGGGGACACCATCCGGTCCCATGGATGCTGTGTTTTTGCCTTAGTGAGGGCAGTTCTCACCTGGGCGTTGGAGATGTTTGGGGCTACAATCCTCTGGAATAGATATCTCTCCTTTTGGGGAGGGGAGAAGTTTGCACTGAACCTGTCAGCCAGTATGTTAGCAATGTGTGTAGGTTCAGTAATTTTCACATCATTTTGAACTAATTCTGAGCATATCTGGGAGTTTCCTCCTAGGTTTCTAACATAGCTAAAGAAGGCCTTATGATTGTCTTTAGAGTCCTTGGCGATTTTTCTCTCAAAATTTGCCTTGGATGATTTTATGAGAGCTCTTAGTTTTTACTTATAATGATCAAAGGTGTCTTACCTTTCAAGGATTTTGCTCTATCTTGTAGTAGCTTCCTCCTTTGTTGTAGAGCTTGTTTATGGCTGGGGTCCACCAGACTGGATGCTTGCCTTTGGTACAGAGAGTCTTAGTTTTGTTTGGGATTGCCTGATCCATGCAGTCCTGTAGGTGCTGGTAGAAGGCATTTGTAAGTGATTCAGCGGTTTGAGTAATGTTTACCACTGGCTCAGGGGCCTTAAAGGAGACCACACTAGTTTTTAGAAGTGTGAATCGGCTTTTGAGAAGTTTTTCACTGTGGTCTTTTTGTTTCAGGTGGGGCGGGATGAGGACCTCCAGCGAGATTAGTTTATGATCTGATCTCACCAGTGAGGGGTATACTTCCGGTGTTGAACATTTTGATCCCATGTTCGTGATGATGAGATCAAGTATGTTTTCTCCTCTTGTGGGGATGGTGACTAGTTGTTCCATGGCATTTGAGTTTATGAACTCCAGGAATCTTTGGGTTAGAGTGTTCGGGCTTGAGTAGTGTTCCCAGTCTATATTAGGGTAGTTGAAGTCACCTAGTATGATGGTGTTTGGAGATACATTTATCCCTCCAATGTTTTCAGGAAGGCCATGTGAGGTTCCTGAGTTTGAGAGGGTGGCCTGTAACATGCTACAAATTGCAGAGCAGTCTTGCCTATGGTTAATTGCACCTGGATGGTCTCCGATGCATCGTGCGTTGCCACCAACCTTGAGGTGTGGGTGTCCTTTATGAATATGGACACCCTCCTTTCTTGGTGTTGTCCGGATTTTCGGTCCGCAACGCATGATATGAGGTGAAACCTGTTAGTGCTGGGGTGCTCTCAGGAGCCTTGAACCAGGTTTCTGTCACACCACAGACATCGATGTTCTCCATATTGAGAAGGGCCTCGAAAAGTGCATCTTGAGAGTGAGACTTCTGGCATTGAGCAGCATTACCCTTAGTTTTTTTCCTTTTTGGTGTTCTAGGGTGGTAGGTTTAGAATTTGAGCCTTGCCTAAAAAGGCACTATGGGGGTGGCAAGAGCCTTTGCCAATATCCGGAAGCCCAGGGGTGACAGGTGCAAGCTGTCCCTTGTGAAGCAGCGTGGCTTGTCCAGCATGTCATCCCAGGCAGACAGACATTGGATCCCCTTTGAATGACACCAGAATTTAAGCCAATTATTAAAGCTGATCATCTTATCACTGTATTGTGGCATCATTCTAGGTGAAGGTAGGATACTGCTCAAGGTCAGGGTCATACCTGCCTGGGCTACATAATCAGAGAGCTCCTCGATGTCCCTTTTCATGTAGTCCAATGAGGTACGTCTCAGGTCGTTGACACCAGCGTGGACAATGACTGAGTCGTACTTGTACCTGCTGTTGAGAGACCTGAGTGCTTGCGTTATGTGGCGGATTCTAGCGCCCGACAGGCAGCTTACTGTGACCTTCTCCTTACTCAGTCTGGTGAGCGGGACGTCAGTGTGTCTGACTATGGAATCACCAATGACAAGTGTGTCTGGCATTTTGTTTGGCCTTAAGGGCTGTGACTGTTTGACACTCTGACTGTGTGGTCTATGTGTTGCATATGTTGGGTCGTGAGGTGGTAGTTGTTTGGGTGTCTGCTTTGGTGGCCTCTGCTGTTTTGGTAAATTTTTGATCAGAGCCTCCGAGTATGTCTTTGTGTGAGTATGTGTATGATTTGAAGTTGTGATGGTACCATGTGTGACTGGGTATGTATTGTGTGCGGTTACCTTCTCCTCCTGTCTGGTCTTGCCAGTCCTATGTTGAGAGAGCTCAGCCTCCAGTTTGGCCGTATAGTTGCATCTCTCGCATGTATTTGTGTTTTGTGGGAGGAGGAGAGGATTGTTCAGGTACATGAGGCAATTGTAACATTGCCTCAATATTCCCAGGTTCACCAGTTGAGCTGGAGAGGACACTAGCAACTGATCCCTCGACATACTAGAAGTAGTAGATAAAGAGACTTTCAAAGGACTCCGGGGAAGTGGGTTTTAGGCTGGTGGGGTACTATCTATAATAAGAGTGCTTTATCAAGGTGCAAGTACTGTAGGAGTAAGTGCTAGGCTTTACAGATAGAGAATAGTCTACTTGGGAATCAAGTAGAGATGAACTTTTCAGTTATAGGATATGCTGGTTAGATCAGCAGTACAGCTCGAGGAAGGTAGTTCTAAGGGAAAATTTGAAGAGTGGAATTTAGATGGCCCGAATAGTTAACCTTGTTTAACCGCCGCTGCTCTTGTGTGCAACAGTAGCAACTCCGCGCTAAATCGCGCTAAAGTGCGTTTAGCGTGTTTTATAGCAGGGGGCTGAAGGGATCTAGGAATTAGCCCAAAACGACCAATGGACTACTAGTTTCTGGCTGAAACTTCACCAAATCGGACAGAAAGGCCGCTCAGTGCTTCCCACTCCCACTGGTAAGCAAAGAAACTTCCCTCCTCCCTAATAAGGCAATGGATCAGTAACAGGAACTATAAACAAAGCCCAGGGATCAGCAACTCTGAAACTGGACTACTCTAGTTCAGTAAGGCAGGAAAACAAGAGATTTTTTTGTTTTATTACAGAGATAAGGAAAAAAACAGACAGTAAATGCTATAAATGCTGTAAATCGGCTAGCGCACTTTAGTGTGTAGCCTACAGAAACAATTTGCAACAATTAGTAACTTAAAGTGCAATAAACAGTGTAAAATGCAGAAATCACCTAAAGTAGCAGTAAAACAGGCGAAATGCAGTCGCTAGCTTAATAACAGTGGGAAAGCCACAAAAATACTTATATCTGGTAGAAAGTCACTCTTTTAGCTCTCTGCTGCTTGGATCACTCTGCAGGCCACCACGAGGATCTGTGCTGAGTTGGTACAAGCTGGAAAACACGTGTTTAGCGTGTTTTATAGCAGGGGGCTGAAAGGAGCTAGGAATTGGCCCAAAACGACCAATGGACTACTAGTTTCTGGCTGAAACTTCACCAATTCGGACAAAAAGGCTGCTCAGTGCTTCCCACTCCCACTGGTAAGCAAAGAAACTTCCCTCCTTCCTAATAAGGCAATGGATCAGTAACAGGAACTAAAAACAAAGCCCAGGGATCAGCAACTCTGAAACTGGACTACTCTAGTTCAGTAAGGTGGGAAAACAAGAGATTTTTTTTTTTTTTTTTTAAACATAATTATCCATTTGTTTAGAATCTGATGTGTTGACTGAGTTTTGTAAACGTCTGCCCAATGTGCATACAATTTTCACAGGTTGGTGAGAGCAAAGAAGACATCTTGTGACTGATTAATGGACAGATCTGGTTCTTCAAATATATTTGGGTAATAAGATCACTGTATGCCTTTTTTTGATAAAGAGTTTCATGGCTACATTCACAAAATTGAATTTAATTAGTTGAAACCCTAGATGCAAGATACTACTACTACTGCTTTACTTAAGTGCATATTACCTTTGTCATAGATATTGGTAATTTTCTGCTGGCATTTTGTGGCTGGAACTGTTTGTTTACTGTGTACTGCATGCTGTTGTTTCACCTACTACTACTGCTTTCTTAAGTACATATTATCCTTGTCATAGATATTGGTAATTTTCTGCTGGCATTTAATTTGACCTTCGAGGTCTAACACGGCATTGGGAACTGCATATGAGTTTTTAAACTGAACCTGTGCATTCCGTTCTTATATTGATTTTGTTTTCTGCACCTGTTAAGACCAGGGCTGTATATGTATGAACCGAGTTGCTTGTCTGCACGTAGTTTTACAGTTATTGTTTATGTTTTTATTCTGCAGTCAATTTATATATTTTAGCTGTTTTTGTACAAACTAGAATTATTAGTTATCTGTGTTTATCTGCAATCTGTCTAGTGATTGTAGCTAAGGTATAACTGAACTATTAGTAGAATGTTATTGCTAAATAATTCTGCTAACTAGTGTTTGCTATACAACCTGAATGACATTGATATTAGGTTTGTTTCACTGAGGTTGTTCATAGGTTCATAGGTTCATAGGTTCATACTAGGCTATCTGCCCTGGGGCAATTACAAGCCTAGCCCGATTTTATTTGGCTTACACCACCCCTTGATTTGAGTATACTGTGCCCTTTTTAAGGTTTAGTTTACTGTGCCTCTGTCTAATAGTGACACGGAAGTAATCCCCGGGACAAACCTACGATCCCCCATCCACTCATCAAGATTCTTCTAGAAGAGATTCAGTGAGGTGCTCTGCCTAACATGAATTGGAATTCTATTCCAGAGCGAAGGGAGCCTCTGGGTTATGAATCTGTCCCTCCAGCAAGTTCTATTTATTTCTGTGCTGAGGTTCAAGTCCCTCAAGCGTGTGGCTCTCAGGGATTTAGATTTACTGAGGTGGAGCATGTCCATTAATTCTGGATTGGACATAGGTTTATATGTCAGGCATAGATCGCCTCGAAGTAGGCGGTATGCAACTGAGTAGAGATGGAGTTTTTTTAACCGAGCAGCATATGGCATCTGCTTGAGTCCCTTGATCCTCTTGGTGAGGTACTTCTGGGGTCTTTCTAATTGCTGCAGGTGTCGGGTAAGGTACATCCCAAAAGGGGCATTATATTCTATGATAGGCCTGATGACGGATGAATAAAGGGGCATGATTACCTCTCTTGATCTAGATGTGAATCCTTTCATGATGAGATGGGCTATGTAGAAGGTCTTTCTAACCACTTTGGCAATGTGGTTGTCAAAGGAGAGATTGCTATCAACTTGGGTCCCCAGATCCCTAATTACTTTCTCTGTACTTAATGGGTTACCACCTATGTGGTAATTTGTGGGCACACTGTTTTTGCCAAAGGGTATGATTATACACTTTTTGGCATTTAGCTTTAGACCATGGCTCTGGCACCAGTTATCCGTCTCTGTGAGACCTTTTTGAAGGATGTTTGTGTCAGCTGGAGAGTTGATTATGCCACCCAGTTTGCAGTCATCTGCGAACTTGGTGAGCCATAGTCCTCCCACGTTGGCCTGTACCTCAGAGAAGTATATACCAAACAAGAGCGGTCCCAGGACAGAACCTTGTGGGATGCCACTTGTGACCGGTTTCGAGTCTGACATGGCTCCAGCAACTCTCACTCTGTGGGTTCTGTCTTTGAGCCAGTTTGCGACCCATCTTGTGACATAGAGGTTTATATTTAAGCTGGATAGCTTATCTATGATGCCTGAGTGGGGTATTGTGTCAAATGCCTTTGCTAGGTCCAGATAGGCTGTGTGGACTACCTTCCCTTCATCTATGGCTTTGGTGACTGTTTCAAAGAAGTCGACCAGGTTCAAAAGGCAGGATTTGCCCTTGATGAAGCCGAATTGGGTAGGATCTAGTGTCTGTAGGTCCCCAATGTCTTTGTTTATGAGCTCCATGATGATCCTCTCCATAGCCTTGCAGACTAGGCTAGTCAGGCTTATGGGGCAATAGTTTCCAGGGTCCGTAGAGGCTCCACCTCCAGTAGTTTCCACTGGCCCTGGGGCCTTGAAGGATTCCACTTCGGTTTTGAGAAGTGAGAAGTTCACTCTATGTCTCTTTTCATGTAGTCCAGGGAGGTACATCTCAGGTCATACACACCAGCATGTGCGATAACTGAGTCATATTTGTATTTGCTTTGGAGTAACCTGAGTGCTTGCATTATGTGGCGGATCCTAGTACCCGAAAGGCAGCTCACTGTGACCTTCTCTTTGTTCAGCCTGGTGAGCAGGACGTCAGTGTGTCTGACAATAGAGTCACCTATTACAAGAGTATCAGGTGTGTTATTCACCCTTAAGGGCTGGGGCTGCTTGGCACTCTGACTTTGTGGGCTATGTGTTGTGCGTGTTTTGTTTTGGGGTAGCGTTTGCTTGGATGTCTGCTTTGGAGGTCTCTGTTGCTTAGGTAGATTTTTATTTAGAGCCTCTGAGTATGTTTTTGTGTATTTATGTGTTTGGTTCGCTGATGTGGTGGGACTATGTGATACTGGAATTGTGTTGTGTGAGGTTACCTTCTCCTCCTGACTGGTTTCACCAGTTTTGAGATGAAAGAGCTCAGCCTCCAGTTTGGCTATATGGTTGCATCTCTCACATATATTTGAACCTGTTTGGAGGAGGAGAGGGCTGTCCGTGTACATGAGACAGTTGTAACATTGCCTCATAATTCCCAGATTCACCAGCTGGACTGGAGAGGAAACCATTGACTGACCTTTGGACATGCTAGAGTAATATAGGGAAACTGAATTAAGACGGACCAATAGGGGTCAAGGTAATCATAGAGAGTATAAGTGTAAGTAGTGCTTATGGTTTAATAGTGCTAACTTGTAAGATTACGTATTTGGACCAGTGAAGGGCCTTAGAATGAGAATATGGTGTTTAATTTGAGAGATAGAGCAGTTCTAAGGGAAAAAGTGAAGAGCAGACTTCGTGGAGCCAGGAATAGTTTAAACCCAATTAGGTGCTGCCAGTTGTTGCTCTATCCACAAGACCGCGCAAAATCGTGCAAAAGAGGGTTTTAAGAGAGGGAGATCAAGGAGTTTGGAATTGACCCAAATTGGCCAATAAAACTACAGTTTCAAGGCAGTAACCACTCCCACAGGGGCAGGCAGGCTGCTCAATGTTTATCACTGCCACTGATGAACAGAGAGACTTCCCTTTAGCCCAAGCAAAAAATGGCCTCCAAGAAACTTACAAACAGTTCAGAACAGCAAGCCTGTAACTGAACTTTTTTTAAATCTCAGAAAAGTGGGAAAAAAGCAAGATTTGTTTGTTTTTTTTTGTTTTTTTAAAGATAGCAGAGGTTCACAAGTATCAGCAAGTTATAACAGTACAGTAAATGACCCCACACTTGAGTGCTAGGCCAGAGACAGATAAAATGCAAGTTTTAAGAAAAAAACGATTTTAAAAATAAGTGCAAACAGGAAATTCAGTAAACAGCTCTAGGTTGTGTTCTAAATACAGTTACCAATGCAGAAATCAAGTTTAACAAGCCAGAAAATGCTCAAAGTATGCAGAAAAACGTAGCAAATAATCTGAGGAAAAATACTTAAAATCTCAAAAACGGATCCTTTCTTCTCTCAGCGTTTTCTCCTCTTGGTGGGTGCTTCCCCAACAGCCAACAAGTCTGAAAAGACGCCAAAACCACGAGGCAATCTGGTTTTAAGAGAGGGAGATCAAGGAGTTTGGAATTGACCCAAAATGGCCAATAAAACTACAGTTTCAAGGCAGTAACCACTCCCACAGGGGCAGGCAGGCTGCTCAATGTTTATTGTCTAACTCCTTTACTACAATTACTTCATTCTCTATTATCCTTTAGTGCCTGAACATCATGACTGAATAGTGGGTCCAGTTTGTTCCCCTCCCCATGTTTGAGAGTGCAGACATTCCAAAAATATAAACTTAAGAAAACCTTTGGACTACTAGTTGATCACCTCCACAGCCTCTCTGCTTCTATCCATGGGCTTATAAAGGCTATTTTCAACTAAACTCCATTGAAGTTTGTCTTTTAATCCTTTCATTTCACTAGCTAATGCTTTGTTAAGCAAACAGGTACTTGTAGTGCCTTTTGGCTGAGCTCTGCATCAGTACTGACAGCTGCACTGTATTGTCCCCATGACTTTCAAGTTATTCTTAGCTTTTTTTCTCTTTTCCCCTGCTATAGTGCTTAAACTAGGCTGCATATAAGCTTATTTTAACTCCTCCATCCACATATTGTTAGTTGCACTCCTCCTTCATTGTTAAAACTCTATCTAGTAGAGTATGTCCCAAGTCTAAATTCTCCTAATTTCTGCCTGCTTCTTTTGACTTTTGTATTTCTCCTAATTTCTGCCTGTTCCTTTTGACTATAAGACTCACTCATAATTTACTTACCTATCCTCCTGTTCCCACTCAGCCACTACAGTGCATCTGAAATCCCTCTAATTATAACTTCTGTTAAGCTCTTTGAGTTATTATATTGGTTACTTACTCCATAGGGCTCCACTGATTGATTGTTTTCACAGCACTTCAGCATAGATTGGATCTGCATGCTCTGTTCGCCCTTTGGGCACACTCCACTCCCCTACACTGTCCCTAATTTCCACCTACCCCCACTACTTCCACATTTATTTATCACTAACTCCTCCCACTCCAATTTTCATCCAATCATGCACCACCTCTCCCACACATTCACAAACCTAACTTAAAGTGATTAACTCCATTAATGCAATGTACATCAACAACACATGTTTTTTTTAGCTTAATACTGCCCATTGCACCCCTTGGCACCCTTATGTAGCTTACACAACTCCCTTACACCTCTAACACCCTACCACTACACTATAACTCTAACTACCAACATACTGCATCATCCTCCTTCTTCTCTATAACCCATGAACTCTACCCATCAAACATAACCCTCTTATATAAACACAAAGTACTTGCTATCACACTCTTTCCTAACTTACTATACCCTCCACTCCCTAATAAATACTCTACCTATCTCCTCTTAAACTCCCCCTGAAAATTAGACTTTATCACCCTCATACTAGATCATATCTCCTTCTCTCTTTCTGGTGGCATTCACCCCAATCCTGGGCCCACCAACCCCTATCCATCTCCTTTCCCCCTCCATCATCCCCTCACTTCTCCAACAGCATTCACATTACCACAATTAACACCCAAAGTCTCTGTAATACAATTCCTAACTTACATGCCTGGCTTACCCACAACCAGCCAGCCATAGTTGCCATCTCAGAAACTTGTCTGAAACCACACATAAAAGATAATGAAATCCTGACACCTGGCTACCATATGGTTTGTAATGATAGGCCCAACAAAAAAGGAGATAGTGTAGCCATAATCTACTCTTCTACCCACTCAGTTACCAATTTGCCAACTCTGAATTAACTTTAGCTCTCTTAAAATTGAACAAACACAAGTTCATATGCATAACTGCTCTTTACATCCCTCCAAGTAATAACATCCTAATACTAAAAGACATTATGTCCTGGTTCTCCTCTAACATTAAAAATGAAACCTTCATCCTAGGCAACATAAACATTAACAGGGCCACCATTAACTCTCAATCGACTACCCAAACAATCAACCTCTTTAACTTTACCCAGCTAATAAACTCCTCCACCAGGCCAAAGATGGAACCGGTGGCTCCATCATTGACTGGATTTTAGTGTCTCATCCAAATCTAAGCACAAATTCAGAATCTTTTCTGACCCCCCCCCCCCCCCTCAGTGACCATCTACCAGCCTTTGCTGACTGGTACCGCTTACCCCCTTCATAAACGACATCACTATATTCAAACCCAAAACCTGTCCAACTTCAACCCACAAACATTTTCAGACTGCCTAAAACTAGTCGACTGGACACCTTTAAGAACTCTACCCCTTGACAATGCCATCAACACTTCAAAGAACCTTTTCTGTACCTACTCAATGACATTGCTCCTCTCAGGACCATAAGAGTTAAAACTACAACTTCTTCCAGAATATCTAAGGAAACTAAACAAATCATGCTCCTAAGAGACAAAAAGTGGAAACAATATCAAAGAAACAAGCAACCTAATACCCTTCTAGAATTTAACGAACTCTGCAACTCCATAAAAAACTAATAACCACAGACCACAAAAATTATTACTCTAAACTTTAATCTGAACATACTAACAGCCATAGAAAATTCTGGAATACTATCTCCTCCCTCCTTCACCCCAGCAATAAAGACAACACATGCTCAAACTCTAACTGCTCTGATCAAGAAACGTCTCTATTTAACACCTTCTTTATGGAATGTATAGCCAAGCTTACTGCCAGCTTCCCCAGCTCCCATCCGATATCTCCCCCCCTCCCCATACCTTCCCCTCTGATCTCAAAACACATACCCCTTCCTTCAGCCTCAATCTTGTGCCTACACACACCTTATTAAAAATAACTCCTCCTGTGCCTGAAACCATGCTCCAACACACCAGATAATTTACTTGCATCCTTGCTCAAACTATCTGCGAATAGCATAGCCTTCCCTATCTCCATCATAATAAATAGGTTCATTGAATAATCTTATGTTCCCTCACTTTGGAGACAAGCATTCATCATCTCACTCCATAAAGGCAATAAAAACACTGACACCACTAATTTCTGTCCTACTGCCATACTTTCCCCACTGTCAAAAGTCCTGGAAAAATTTATTCCTTCACAACTGATGCCTTATCTAACACAAAACAACCTACCAACCCCCAGACAACATGAATTCCATTCTGGCCAAGTATCATCACTGCACTCTTCTCCTTCATTGAGTACATTAACCATGCTCATGACTCTGGAAAAATCATATCAACCCTGTTCCTAGACATTGCCAAAGCCTTCAACACCATCTCCCACCCTATGCTATTACAACTCTCCTCCCTCGGTCTCGCCCCTTCCACCATAGCTTGGTTCACCATCTACCTCTCCAAAAGACAACAAGCTGTTAAATGGAAACATTCCACCTCATCCTTTCTATACACTCCTACTCGGTACCCTAAGGTTCTGTCCTTGGCCCCTTACTTTTCAATATATTCATCAACAACTTTCACCACTCCATCTCCAATTCTACACTAATCCAGTATGCAAATGATTCAAAAATCATCTGCTCAGTTGACACCCCTTCCAACCTTCTGAAGATAACCCAGTCAGCTTTCTCAAATACTGAAACCAGGATGCAAAACAACCACCTTGCCCTTAATGGCAATAAAAGCTCTGCATCAGTACTGACAGCTGCACTGTATCCTCCCCCATTACTTCTATATAAACAATCCCCATTGCTAAAAACTCCTTCAAGATCATAAGCCAGAATTACACCCCCACTGAAATTGTCCCTCACACCAAACTGCTTGGCGTCAGTATTGACAAACATCTAAAATTTGATATCTACATCCAAACTAACATAAAAAACTACTAAAATTAGGACTCCTATATAGGCATAACCAATATCTCTCCCCCTCCACTAGAAAGACCCTTGCCTTCACATACCTTCTCCCCTCCCTAATGTATGGCACTCCTCTGTTCTTCAATCTTCAGCTCGGCCTTCAAACTAAATTAGGAGCCTGCTACAATAAAATCTGCAAATTCACTGCCAACCCTAATAACTCATCCCATCACTGCATCTCCCTCCACTCACCGCAATATCTTGAGCTTCCCAGCTATCTGAACCTCCTTAAACTTACCACTGCCCATAAGCTCATATTTAACCCATCCTCCTGTCCCTCTCCCTCCACCTCCTTAACCCCCTATATTCCTAATTGCTCACTTTGGTCAGAAAGTCAGAACCTGCTCAAAATCTACAAACCTTTATGGCCACCTGGACACTCTCTGCTATCCTGCTCCTTAACTAAACAAGGGAACTCTCTTCCTCCTCCCTTAGAAATGCTCATAACCATTCTAGCTTTAAATCCCTCCTCCATTCCTACCTATCTTCAAAGTGGGAATGCCCCTGCTCCTTCTCCAGATAGGACCCACCTTCTAACTCCATGTATCATCTCTGCACTCGCATCATTTGCCCTCCTACTCCCCCTTAACCACAAAATGTTGTTAATAGTTTATTTCCAACAATGTCTCATCCTCACTTGTAATTCATTGTTAATGACCCTTAGACTGTACTGTTGCTAGATTTTTAATATTATTGTGGAATGTAAAATTTCAATTGTAATTCACTGTTAATGACTCATAGACTCTACATTTGTTAGATTTTATTATTATTATTATTGTAGAATGTAGATTTTTTTTACTGTACAATGCTGCTTAAAGCTGTATGATGTTTTTGCTTTGTATGTGTGTATATGCTAATATGTTTGCCATTGTTACTGGAACTTTTCTCCCTGGACCTCCACTGAAAATGGGTTTTTTTAGGCCCAGTTGATTTCCCCAGTCATCTAACTGAAATAAATAAATAAATAAATAATAAATAAGTGCTTTCAATAATATCTCTGCATCTTATCTCTTTGTTAAGTGGTGATACAAACTGTGATAATTTTCTGTATGCATGCACAGGATTTACAGCATTCTAGCCAAAGACTTCACAGGTTGATGTAATTCTGTACTTAGTCTATCACTGTAAACCTGAAGTTTGAAATAGTCATGAAAAGTTGAAATGAAAATATGTTAGCATGCTGAATATAACTGTATTAGAGGTATTTTCCATGAAGGCATAGTGGCACACTGCTTACACAAAAGTAAGCAGATGTGCGATCCAGTAAACAGAGCTTAAGGGAGTGCACGAGTGTGCGAACATAGAAGTGCCTGTGGCATGCAAATCCCCTCATAAGCAGGTAAAATGCATGCCAAACAAACTATCCACTGTGTGTCCAAAACCATATGTAAAATAAGGTAAATTATTTTTTTTTGTTAATACCCTAGTACCCTAGGTATGTTTGTGCACCGTTATGGAAAAAATTATATAAAAAGAAGTGTACAAAAACAGAATTTGTGAGATTGTAACTGTAATGCATTATAGAACCCTGGGTGGAGTATGTACAATGTTATACAGCTGTAGTTGCTAATGAGGCAGGGCCTGGAACCATGTAGTTTCCAGGTTCTGTGCATGGATCTGTATGCAAATGAGCTGAGGTTACTGAATAGCACAAATGGGTATCTGTGTCCGCAGATCCCATCCATAAAAGGCACAGAACCATGTTGGTGTCCACAGAAGAGGTAGTTGACATCAAAGGGGGATGTGTCTGATTGCTTGTTAGTTTATTGGAGCTCAGCAGAGCCTGTTTGCGCAGCTCACCACTGAGCTGAGGAGGAGGTATATATATACTGGCTGCTAAGATGTGTTTACCTTTGAGACTTGCATTTCATGTTTGCACAGCACGCTAGCACGCTGTCATGCTGAGCATGACCTTCCATGGGAAGTGTGTCTATGGACTGCTAAACTCTGTTTATCTTTGCAGTGCAGGTTTGTGTGGCACTCCACAGTGCTCAGCAAGGAGGGTGTAAAAAAAAATTGTCTGAGAAAGCCAATGATATATTAATCACTGATGAGCCCTGTTTCACTTAAACTAGGGCCATTAAAACCCCCTTAATGATGTACTTGGCCAGTGGAATGCATCATATCTATCATATCACACAGGCTACACCTACAGCAGAGCACTATAAATACACCCTACAATCTGATTTTTCTTCCATAGTCCGCACCATTGGAGTACAGACTTGGGGAATTTTAACTGATAGAATGCTAGGGGCTGTGGCAGGTCTGCAACATATGTTTGTGCTAGATGCGGAGGTCAGTGCAGCTGCTGCTGATGCTGACCATAGTCCTAGACAGAGAAAGAGAAGAGTCCTCAGGCCCAGGTTAACTTACCAGTAGCTACATGAGCTGGAGATTGTAGAGCACTACAGTGCTACGGGGTGGACAGCATCAAACTAAAATAACCCATTGAGCTCTGTTGACCTCAACTCAAACCAGAACCAAAACAGGGGAACCCATCCCAGTGGAAACTTAGATATGTGCATCCTTTAAGACACTATGTCAACCACAAGGGGTACCACTAGCAAACACTAATAAACCTTAGCAATAGACCCCCCTATACTGTAGAGAAGGACAAGGCTCTCTATTCGACCTTCCCAGCCAATCAGTAAAACAGTTCACTTTACCTATCCAGGCATGTCCAAAGGGCAGTTTCAGGTGTACTCTTTGGTCCAACTCATGAATCTGGGCATTTTGAAGCAATGTTACAATTGCCTCATGTACACAGATAACCCTCCCCTCCTTCCACCAAACACTAATACATGTGAGAGATGCAATTATACAGCCAAACTGGAGGCTAACCTCTCTCAACCCAAGACTGAACCAGGCAGTCAAGAGGAGAAGGGAATTACTTGCATCACACCACCAGTCTCACATAGACCTATGAAGCTAGCACTGGCAAAAAACAAAAATAAATACATGAAAACATACTCGGAGGCTCTAAATAAAAATCTGCAAAAGCAACAGAGACCTCCAAAGCAGACATCCAAGCAACCTCCACCCCCCCCAATACAAACCATGAAACACATACTTCACAAAACCAGTGTGCCACACAATCACAGCTCTTAAGGCAAAATAACATACCCAACACATTAGTAATAGGTGACTCAATAGTCAGGCACACTGATGTCCCACTCACTAGGCTGAACAAGGAGAAGGTTACTGTTAGCTGCTTGTTGGGTGACAGGATCCACCACATAACACAAGCACTCAGGTCACTCCAGAACAAGTACAAATATGACTCTGTCATTGTCCATGTTGGTGTGAATGACCTAAGCCATACCTCACTGGATTACATGAAAAGAGACATGGAGGAGCTCTCTGATCACATAGCTCAGGCCAATATGACCCTGACCCTGAGTAGCATCCTGCCATCACCAAGAATAATACCACGGTATAGAGAAAAAATGATCAATTTCAACAATTGGCTAATCTTCTGCTGCCATTCAAAGGGGATCCAGTGTCTGTCAGCCTGGGATGACATGCTCAACAAGCCATGCTGCTTTGCTAGAGACGGCTTGCACCTGTCACCCTTGGGCTTTCGATTACTGGCCAAGGCTCTTTCCACCCCCATAGTGCCTTTTTTAGGCATGGCTCAAAAGGCAAACCCACCACCATAAATAGCACAAGTAATAAAAAACTGAGGGTAATGCTACTCAATGCCAGAAGTCTAAACCTCAAAATGCATGCACCCAAGGCACTCCTCAGTATGGAGAAAAGTGATATATGTGCAGTAACAGAAACCTGGTTTAAGGCTCCAGAGAGCACCCCAGCACTATCAGGCTACAACTCATACCATACATTTCCACCACAAAACCCGGACCAAAATACAAAAGGCCGGGGAGTATCCATATTCATTAAGGATACCCACACCTCCAGGTTAGTGGCACAGCACAATGCTTTAGAGATCATCCACATGTAACTAACAACAGGTAAAACTGCTATTCAAATTATAGCTTGCTACAGGTCACCCACCATGTCCCAGAAACCCCACTCCTCATTCCTGGAAACACTGGGTACATAAAAGTCCTACCAAACACCCTGATATTGGGTGATTTCAATTACCCAAACATTAACTGGGAGAACTACTCAAGTACAAACTCCCTTGCCCAACATTTCCTAGAATTTATAAACATCCTCACCAGAGGTGACAACATATTGGACCTGCTCATCACCAACATGGGCGACTGGTGTTCCACACCGGAGGTCAACCCCTCGCTGGTTAGAAATGACCATAAACTAATCACTCTGGATATGTACATTCCGACACCATCCCGGTCAAAGAAACCACCATGAAAAACTTTTCAAAGGCAAACTTCACATTACTTAAGGCCAAGGTGGGAAGTTTCAAAGCCCCCGTGCTAAAGGATTACTCTGTCCAAGCTGCAAAATCCTTTACCAATGCATTCTACAGGCACCTACAAGAATGCATGGATCATGCTATCCCAAACAAAACCAAGACTCACTCCTCCAAGAAAAGGAAACCAGTCTGGTGGACCCCTGCCATAAACAAGCTATACAATAGAAGGAGGAAACTAGTACAGACAAGAGTAAAATCCCAAGAAGGGAAGACATCCCTAGTCAGTATCAGCAAGAAACTATGTTCCCTCATAAAATCATCCAAGGCTAGCTTCGAAAGAAAAATTGCCATGGACTCCAAACATAACCACAAGGCATTCTTTAGCTATGTCAAGAATCTAAGTGGTAATTCTCAGATCTGCTCAGAGTTAGTGCAGAATGCCACAAAGTATACTGAACCGACTGATATAGCCAACATCCTGGCAGACAGGTTCAGTGCAAACTTCACCCCCTTCTCACCCCCACAAGGGCCCATAACTATACCAGAATAATGTAGTGCCCCTGAAATCACAGACACTCAGGTTAAAACAGCTCTCTCCAAAGCCAAAAATACAGCATCAATGGGACTGGACGGTATCCCAGGCTGTGTCCTACATGAGCTCAAAGATGAAGTAACCCCTCTCCTAAACACACTGTTTAAACTCAGCCTCTCCACAGGCTATGTGCCCACAGAGTGGTGCACAGCAACAGTTATTCTGCTCCACAAAGGTGGAGCCACAACAGACCCCGGGAACTATTGGCCTATAAGCCTGACTAGCTTGGTCTGCAAAGCTATGGAGTGCATCATCATGGATCTCATTAACAGAGACATAGGAAACCTCCAAACACTGGACCCTACCCAGTTCAGCTTTGTTAAAGGCAGATCATGCCTCCTAACCCTGGTGGACTTCTTTGAGACAGTTACCAAGGCTATAGATGAGGGAAAGGTGGTCCACACAGCCTACCTAGATCTCGCAAAGGCCTTTGACACCATTCCCCACTCAGGTATTTTAGACAAGCTCACCAGCCTGAACATAAACCCCTATGTCACAAGATGGGTTGCCAACTGGCTCACAGACAGAACCCACATGGTAAGAGTTGTGGGAGCTAGGTCTGACTCTAAACTGGTTACAAGTGACATTCCCCAGTGCTCAGTTCTAGGACCCCTCCTGTTGGGCATATACTTCTAAGAGGTACAGGCAAGCACAAGAGGACTATGGCTAAGTTCACAGACGACTGCAAATTAGGGGCTATAATTGACTCTCCAGCTGACACAAACATCCTCCAAAAGGGTCTCACTGAGACAGATACATGGTGTCAAAACCATGGCCTCAAGCTAAATGCCAAAAAGTGCATAGTCATCCCCTTTGGAAAAAACAAAGTACCCAAAAACTACCACAGAGGTGGTAGCCCCCTAAGTACAGAAGACGTAATAAGGGATCTGGGGCCCAAGTAGATTGTAACCTCTCCTTTGATGACCACATTGCCAAAGTGATTAGAAAATCCTTCTACGTGGCCCACCTAATCACAAAAGGGTTTGCATCCAAATTGAAAGAGGTCATTGGGCCCCTCTAGGCATCACTCATCAGACCCATCATAGAGTACAATGCCCCATTTGGGATGAACCTTACAAGACACCTGCAACAACTGGAAAGACCACAGAAGTACCTCACCAAGAGGATCACTGGCCTCAAGCAGATACCCTATGCAACTCGACTAAAGAAACTCCAGCTGTACTCGGTTGCATACCACCTACTCAGAGATGATCTCTGCCTGACGTGCAAGGCCATGTGCAACCCAGAATTGATAGACATGCTCCACCTAAAGAAAACCATATGCCCTCAAGCCACACAGTTCAGGGATCTAAACCTCACCACAGCAATAAATAGGACGTGCTGGAGGGATAGATTCATGTCCCAGAGACTTCCCATACTCTGGAACAAGATTCCAATCTACATTAGGCAGAGCTCCTCGCTAACCCTCTTTAAGAGAAACCTTGACGAGTGGATGGGAAACAAAAGTTTACCCCAGGGATCACTTCAATGGCTCTGCTGGACAGAGGTACAAGAACTAATCTAAGGGGGCAGCGAAAGCCAACACATTCCGGCTAGGCTTATAAATGCTTATGGGTAGAGAGCCTAGTACCTACCTATGAACCTATGAACTAGCTATGGGTGCTTTCCAAAGACCAACTGGGGACATGATGGGGGTCTCACAGGCATCTGCTTCCAGGGTACTCCACCAGTTCTTGGATGCCATACTACCACATGCCAGTGAGCACATTTATTTCCTCCACACCCCAGAGGAGAAGGCCAGCAGTAATATTCTACCATGTAGCACACTATCCTGAGGTACTGAGTTGCATAGATTGCACTCATGTACACATCAAGGCACCAGCCAGTGAGTAGGATAGAATTTATGTCAACCGCAAGGGGTACCACTCCAACTGCCAGGTTGAGTGTAATGCCCAGGGCATTATCCTGAATGTGTGTGCTGTCAGCACTGGCAATTATCACTACTCCCGTATCTGGCACACATCACAGGTGTACCAGATGTTTGCTCAGGGGGACATCCCATGCGGCCATTTACTGGGGGATGCTGGCTACACACTGGAACCGTAGATGATGACACCTATCCGACATTTACACCCACCCACCAAAGGACGCCATAATGAGGCACACTCTCAAACTAGGAGCATCGTAGAGCATGTGTTTGGGCTGTTAAAGTCATGGTTCTGGTACCTTGATATATTGGGTGGAGCCCTGCAGTACTCTCTATCCACATGTGCACAGATGTTCACAGTATGTGCCATGCTACAGGGGCTACCACCTATGTGGTATGATCCTCACCTACGGAAACAACTATAGCAGGATCAGCAAAGGGAAGGGATACACGGACCCTCACTAGTGCCTAGGTTACCACAGCTGCACCCACAGGGGGACTCAGAGGAGAACCCCCTAGGCTGTCTGTGTAGGCAGATGTAGATATGCCCAATATTCCATGGCCTTGGCCAAGAGACAACACATAGCACATGCACTGACAACCTAGGGCCCTAGGGGCTGGCACCTTACCCTGACTGGCATACATATTAGTAAAAATGATGCCAGCCAGATCACACAACTTGTAACTCATCATGTATTGCCTGTGGACTGCGTACATCAGAAAGAGGTAGCCCAGAACTGCAGGTCTGTCACCTGCTGCATTCACAAGGTAAGTCACTCTTCTATACACCACTTGTAAGGGTTACTACAATATGGTAGCATATGTATGGACTTGCCTCATGTATGGAAAGGAATATAGTGGGCTTTATATAGTGTACTACTGGGCTACTTGCAGAGATCTATAGTGGGCTACTGGGCTACTTGTACAGGTCTAACAACCACTTGGGACAACAGGTAGTCTGTTCACTACTATGCACCCCATGATATCCACTAGGCCACATGGCTGAAAAATCCACAACATTATTCAAGGGAGATGCCAAACAGTGGGGTCACAGGACAGTCACATGACTGTCTGTGCCAGCAGAGCATGGGCCAGTCACTCCCCACCCCAAACACATCAGTATTCCCATACAACTTTTGTAACAGTAAGTCTGCAATGATGTACCAGCAGACTAGACAATTCCTGTATGTTGTTGATAGTGTGAGGAATGCAACCTCTCTGTCTGGTAGCTGGTGTGGCTCACTGGGTCAGGGACTGTAGCATGGGTGATGGTGTTCATGGTTTGAATCTAGCAGGATCCAACATATTTTACATGTAAGGTACTCATATGGTGGTATTCCCACAGACTATCATAACCCCTCAGTCTGTTACTGTAACAAAGCTGGGCAAAGCCAGAGTGAATGGAGGGCAAAGGGCCATACCTACAGCAGACATTATACATGCTCTGATTAACCTAGCAGGTGGCTAGTATAACAGCAGGCTGCAACAGGTCAGATTATTATGTATTTTATGGACCTGTGACTGGCTGCTGGCCTCTAAAATCACTACTCTACAAGTTATGCTAATGTTATCCACCTTAAGAGCACTGGCTGATAATCTAATGACAGACTCCATGGTGTATGCAATAAATACTGCAAGCTATAGTGCATATAACTAGATAGGAAGGGGTTATAATCTCACATCATTCAACTCTATGTGTGTATCAAAATATCCTCCGCAGCACTATGGACATGCCCATATAGGCTATCTCTGTGCAATGGTATGCATTTTATGGCCTTGTGACTGGCTGCTGGCCTCTAAATTCCCTACATAGAAGGCTTGCTGATATCATCCCCCTTAAGAGTATTGGCTGACAATCTAATAACAGATAAACTCCATGGCACATGTGATAAGTACTGTAAACTGTACTGTATAAGAGTACATAGGTAGGGGTTCTAATCTCATGTCATTCAACTTGTGTATGTGGGTGTATGTAAATATATCCCCTTGCAGTACTAAAGACATGCCTATCTCTGTGAATTGGTTATGCATTGTATGGCCCTGTGACTAGCCGCTGGCTCTAAATTGCCCTCCTGTACCTAAGCATAATTGATGTTGGCAACCATCTAGATGTGTACGTGCAAACTACCCAGGTGACACGTATCAAGGGTAGCAGACCTTGTCACCGGGTCAGAAAGCATGATGATGCTGATTGTCCTCATTGTCCTTGACACACCGTTCTACACATATGCACCTAGAGAGCCATGCACATATACTGGCATATCTTGATGACATCATATTTCTGCTGTGC
Organism: Protopterus annectens; assembly: GCF_019279795.1. Lineage (NCBI taxonomy): Eukaryota > Metazoa > Chordata > Ceratodontiformes > Protopteridae > Protopterus > Protopterus annectens. The sequence goes on along the minus strand of NC_056733.1, from coordinate 1,390,595,938 downwards.
TGCCTTGCCATCCTGTGCTGCTGTATTGCAGCCATGTGTCCATAGTTTAACCACTCAGACTCCTGGAACAAAAACATACACAGGTCCATGACTCACCTGCCATTCTGTAACACTACCACCAGTGTACCATCAGGCAACAAAGATACATAAAATTGGATGTGTAGCCATGACACATGCCAGCATACAGTACCTGTCATGGCTCACAAAATTGTCATGGCATAACACTACTGCACTGCACAAACACATGTAAAGTAATATAGTCACCCTGCGCATCAGACATATGTTCGCAGGTTCCTACATCAATAGCATGGATGGCAGGGATGTGGCACAGGTATCATCACATGCACAGGGTGTGGTGTGGGGATGCCAGAGGCCCAAGCTGTGCCAAACAATTGACAGCATATGTGTGAGTCAGGAAGGGGTGCTGGCTAGATGGGCCATGAAGAGGTGCTGTGTTTGTCTGTTGGTGACCTGCATGTGACATGATGTTGGAATGTGTGCGTGTACACAGTCTATCCCAGTGCTAGCCCTACATATGTGTATGGTGGACAACTGTGGACTGTACATGGTAGAGTGGACTGTTCACCACCTCTGGCTTTACCAGGAGTATCACTAGCACCACCATGCCCAAGGTCAGATGGGTTGCTAGTACCTGATGGTAACTGCTGTCTGCTGAGCCCCTGTCCCCCATGTGGCCAACCAGGACCACATGCCCATGGCCTGCCATGTTGTGATGTGAAAAGCACACTTCCTTCTGTAGCACTAGAGGTACTGCCACTACAGGAGCATAAGTGTGTATGGCAACGTGGACTCTCAGCAGATGGTGTTGCTGGCCTACGCCCACATGTTCGACACCCAACTCCAACCAGATATTTCAGCACAGATAATGTGCAGTCAAAGACAGACACTGTCACAGCACACCATCTGTCCACTATATCAGTGAACCAATCCAGGGTGTCACAAATGCAATGGAGGTAGTCACTGATGTCAGACTGTGCTGTATCCATAACCCTAAGCATCCATGTGTTGCATTCAGAATGTGTCTTTGCCTCCATGACACCTGTGACAGGTGGTAGTTGGGAAGCAGTCCTCCTTTGAGAATCCCTGTCAGTCTGTCAGTGTGGGACCTCACCAACTCTCTGGCAATGGCCTGTGTCTACACTCACTGACGCCATAGTTGTCACACTGTCCTGTGCAATGTCATTACTCTCTGACTGTCCAATATCTGTGGCCTCTGGGGACTGGGTATGTGTGGCCATACTGACTATGTGAAGAGACAATGGGGGCAGAAGAGGAATGTCATCCTCTGGGACAGATTCAGCCCCGATAACCCCACCTGTGCTCACTATGGCCACCATTATCATCAGAGTCTGATGAAACACTGACATAGGGTTGTGAGGGGGACAGATACCAACCTTCACCTGTGTGAAGCAAGACAAAAGCAGTGCATTGATACCTGCACTATTATGTATGGTAGTCCACACAGATGCATACAGATGAGTATCCACAACTGCATTACACATGCCACATCTTCTTGTCTCTGCTCCCATGCACAACAGACAAACTCACAACAACATGCACAGACAAGTCAGGCCCTTTATAACATGCACTTCAGCTACATCCAGTTAATGTTGCCAGTACAATACACCCGTGAGGTATGCAATACGGTAGTGTATATGATATAACTATACATAACATCCAGTACACCTGTCTTGACAATGATATGCCAGTTGTAATACCACTACCTCAGGTATGTACCATCTTCCTATTGTGTTTTAACAGGCATCTTGGAGTAATTGCCTCATGTATAGCAAGCTGCGTAGTCACTCAAAACTATAAGTGCAAATATGTTAATGTTTGCACAAATACACACATGTGATTACCCAGTCTATGCACTGTAGTTAACTGTTTCAGACTGGGACATACTAATATTCTACTGTGGCTAAGCACAACCATTGTACATAGGGCAAAATCACAGCACTTAACTTTCTTAGGGTATATATAATCCATAAAACAACAGTATCACACTTTTCAGGTACAGTTCCATGGGCTTAAGCCACACCTGATGGACTTATGAAAAAGTGAGGGAGAGGTAATGTCAGCATCACCAAATACTGCAGCACTACAAGGTAATATGTGTATATATCCACATGTACAGTAGCCACTGTGGTAATGGCTATATTTCTGGCATTATGGGTATGTGTCCACAACTGTGCATAAGACCCAACCACCACAATGCAGATAGACCTGACACCAATGTACTGGTATGTGCAGTCTGCCACAATGACTGATACAGTATTACATTGGTGAACAAAGTAAGCTTACCTGGACACCCCTCTTCGGTGGACTCTGTGGCACCACCTCCAGGATGTATGGTGTGATGGATGCCTGGGAGCTGTTGGTTGATCCTAGGTTTACCAGGAATTTATCTGTGGCCGAGAGTGGTTGTTCTGTTTCAGGCCGTCCACCGATGGCAACATGATTCCTGGCAACAGTAGCTGCCCTATGATGTGCAGCATTCACCATATTTGTGGCCCAGTCTTGGACCTGCTCATAGGTCCTGTCCTGTTGGCCAATCTAAATAACAGCTTACAGTGCTACCCACTGTTCACAATTGTGCCAAGCCAGGATGTGATGGTGGTGCCTGAGGCCATCCAGTATTATGTCATTCTCTGCAGTTGTTAATGGCAGATGTCTCCTTTGATACATGGTTCCTGAATGATAGCAAGAGGGGAACACATTACAGGATTAGATACATGGACATCCCCTAAATACAAATCCTGCATGCCCATAATGGCCTGCACTATCCACTGCTCCCTCACACATCATACCCCACAGTCTGGAAATACACTGCATGTGTGGATATCACCAAGATAGTAGCAATGCTGGGTTATGTACCTGTGTGCAGAGACAGATTCTGCTGTATGTCCCTACACCCATCACTGCAGTCTACTGTGGTGTGTCCCCTATGAGCAAATTCCCACTAATATGTCATACAGCTGCTGTCAGACAAATAGCAGTGTGCTATAATAACAACTATATGGAGACAGTCCAGCAATACCAGTGTGCCAGAATGACAGAAATCAATGCAAACCTCCTGTAGTATATGTCCCTGTAGGCATCATACTTCTCAACTCTACAGATTTTTGCAGAATGTCAAGATGTTTGCCTCATACAGGTGGCCCCATTCACACAAACTTGTGGATGTCTGACAAAGGATTGGCAAATCATTGATGGTTGATGTCAGACTATACAGTCAGATTCTAACTTTCACATGTCATACCCCTCAGAAAACAGTTATGCTACAGTAATATGTGTTAGTCTACTCACGTTCTAACATTTTATGGGCAATATATATACTCTGTCACTGAGTTTGGTCCTTTGGCCTAACATTAATTATGGCTTTGTCCTGATTTCTTGTTGTAGAAGGTTGACAGGTATGTTAGGCATAGCTCTCAACCAAACTGGGACACATGTCAATGACACAGGGATGTAACCAGAGTACAACAGGGACATTCAGGGACACTTTTACAATGTTAGAACTATGTATGTGACACCTTCACAGAATGAGAGGAAGTGACATACAGTACATCATTTGATGTTACAGGAGTGTACACCCTTAGTTATTGTCACTATGTACTACGTGTAATCCACTAGCTTTCCTACAACAGCCGACCATTGTGGGAGGGTTGATAGGGACAGAGCTGAGATGTGCTGGAGAGCAGGGACAAGTGAGACTCATGTCTATAGGTGTAGGACAGCAGAGTATCAATGACATCCCAATACCATAGATCTGCAACAATCCTTCTGCTCTACTCCCTATTCCTCATACCACCATCCTCCCATCTGCGTCCTGTTATATGGAGACATCTATTACATACCTGCTTCTTTAGGTTTTTGAGGACTTACATTACTAGTGTTGTCCACTAACCTGAGGTATATTTCCATAAGACTTCTGTGTGCAGATTGTTTATTTGATGCCTCATTTGTCTTGTCATTTCTACCCACTTCGTTTGCCCTATAGGCTCACTCCACTCCCCTACCCTGCCCCCTAGTTCCACCAGCCCCCACCACCTGTACATTTATCTAAATCAGTCCACACCCTCAATCTTAACATCCTATCATATATCTTGAGATAAACTTCCCACTTACTGCATCTTTCTACCACTGCCAATAGAATTCACAAGCTACTCCCTGTATTCTGCATATACAAGCACATTTCTTGACTCTAACTGACCACTTACTTGATCTTTCACAAACCATTATACTTATTTCTCATTCATTTATATTAAACATAAACACATTATCCCACTGTCCCTTATCTAAACTTCTCATTCTTTCTTTGTGAGTCTTTCTTCTACACTTCCATCCTATCATTATAACCTATTTTTTCTTTATTCTTTTACACTTTCCCTATTACTATGCTTCTTACTTACACTCCATTCCTAATCCTACTTTTTTGTCTCTAAAATTACATCTTACCATCATCGACTTCTTATATCCTATCCTTCTCCAACTATTTCAACCTCTTCACTGCAACACAAATCCAGACTCCAATTTCATGTTTCTTCAGGCTTGTTCAATACCACTAATGTCCAATATTTCAGATACAAATATACTCATAAGCCTATTGAATCACGTTTTAATTTTAAACAAATAAAACATATATTAAAATACCAGGACATATTATTTGCATTTATGGTCTGTGGTGATGTTCACCCAAACCCTGGACCCAATGTTAATTCTTTACAACCAAGTATAACCAATAAACAAATTTCACCAATAAATAATTTTTGTAATATTAATCTCTCTCTCAGTCAAAATTGGATCTTCTTCTTTTAAATATGAATCTCAGAAGTCTGTCAAATAAAATACATGAACTGCATGCATCTCTCTCCTTCTACTCCCCTCATATTGCCATCTTAACAGAAACTTGACTTAAACTTCATATATGTAATACTGAGATTCTTCCATAAGGTTATGACATCCTTAGATTGGATAGGATTAATAAGAGAAGTGGAGGTATAGCAATGCTGTATAAAAACTGACTCAAACTTCATTACCTAGATCCACACCACCAACGTTCAGTAATGCAGATATATTGTTTTCTAGGATGGAGCTAAACCCTAATACATACATAATCATAATAGCAGTCTGCATTCTCCCCAACAATGATCCAGCATTAACTGAAGACATCCTATACTGGATTTCAGTGACTTTTGCACAAGAAACCATTATCTTGAGTGACTTAAATCTTGATTGGTCATCCTGTTCATCTGAAAATCCCACACATTTCATTAATTTACATGGCTTCTCCCAATTAATAAAATATCCAGCTAGAGTAGATAAAATACAAATAGACACTCAATTTTAGATTAGATCTTGACAAACAAACCTTCTTTTGCTACTCAATCAGGTTGTCTTCCTGACAGCTTAAGCGATCATCTACCTACTTATTGTCTTCGCCAAAATATACATCTTCCCAAAACCATAATATTTAAACAAATACTAAATATAAGAAATTTCTCTACTCAAAATTTCATACTAACTTTAAAACATTCTAATTGGTCTCCTCTTTCATTCTTTCCACTTGACAATGCAGTTGAATATTTTAACGATACATTCCTGAACATACTTAATAGTCAAGCACCACTAAGAACCATAAGAACCAAAGCAAATTATGCCCCTTGGCTAACAAAAGAGACTAGACTTCTGAAAAACAGAGATAAGGCCTTGGCACAGTATCATTCTAATAAAAACCCATCTACACTGAATAACTATCACTAGCTTAGAAACAGATCAAAAAGACAGGTAAAAAAATGACAAAAAAACATACTATATAACAGCACAACAGAAATACCAAAATAACCCTAAAAAATTCTGGGCAAGTATAAATCGACTATTACATGCAAGTCAATCATCAACCCCAACTCCCTCTTCCATAAATGCACAAGATAACATTGCTACCCAATTCAATATCTATTTTACCAGTTCCATCCTAAACGTTACCAAGGAAAATGATATCACCCCACTGAAAATCCCCACTGTATCTTATAATGCTACTGGATATTTTCATTTAAAACAGTTTAACCAAGTTTAAAAAGAAGATTGCATAACAAACTAAAACCTACCACCCTTGCATCAGATAAGCTACCAGCTGACTACCTCAAGTTAGCAGATGAAGCTATAGCCTATCCAGTATCAATACTAATTAATCGTACAATTGGAGAAAGTTATGCACCCAAAATCTGGAAAACATCCTATGTATTACCTTTGTACAAAGGAGGAACCAACACTAACCTTTCTAATTACAGACCTATTGCAATTCTATCACCACTATCCAAGATCTTAGAAAAATGTATCCAATCTCAATTTATGAATTATCTTATCTCTAATAATCTTCTAACTAATACCCCACATGGTTTTCGACCAAGCCATAGCACAACCAAAGGTCTTTTACATTTTACAGATACCATCAACTTTTAAGAAATAATGGTCAGTTAATCTCCTCGATATTCCATGATATAACTAAAGCTTTTGATAGTCTCACACAAAAATCTTTTACTAGAACTCCAGTCTCTTAAATTATCCCACTCTCTCCTCCGATGGTTTTATAATTATTTATCAGATAGGAAACAAGCAGTAAATTGGTATAATGAACTCTCCCCTACATTATCTGTTACACTTGGGGTACCACAAGGATAGATTGTGGGCCATCTTTTATTTAATAGTTTTATAAATAAGCTCCATTCTGCTAACTCAGTTACAATTATACAATATGCAGATGACTATACTGTTATATGTGCAGCACCATTCCCACGCTGATCACCTTAAAAAACTCAACTCACTTTTAATGAAGTGTAATCTTGGCTTGCCAGCTCACAATTAAACCTTAACCCCAGTAAGTCAAAGTCAATGCTATTTACAGATAATAAATCCTCAAAAAAACTTATACCATTCCAAATATACTCCTCAAATAACACTATGATTGAACCAGTTTCTCATACTAAACTTCTTGGTATAATAATAGATAATAACTTGAAATTTGACAAACACCTAGCAACTGCCATTAAAAATGTTCACTTTAAATCTGGCTCCCCTTATAGAGCTAAACCGTATCTCACTGATTTCACCAGGCAATCCATTGCCAGAATACATTTACTTTCACCCCTTCTATATGCCTCTGCTATTTTCACTAATCTGTAGAGAACTGATCTAGTTAAACTTGAAGTATGTTATAATAAAATTGCCAGATTTGCTAACAATGCCTCATTCAGAGCACACCATTGTATTTCATAGCAGCAACTTGATTGGCTAGAATTACCCATTTTCCTTAAATATACCCAATGTTGTAGAGCCCCTAAGATGTCAACCTGGAAAATGTCCAGCTCTACAAAAATCTACTTAAAACCCATTCCATCACTTCTTCTTTTCCAAGTTAGGGGTTGCAACAGCAGATCACCGGTCCGCTCATGATTGGCAGTGGAGTTTTACGGTGTCAAGTTGGCAACCTTCCATGGAAGGCACACACATACATTCACTCATGCCTATGCCCAATTTAGAGTGTACATTCCACCTACAGCATGTCTTTGGGATGTGGGAGAAAACCGAAGCACCTGGAAGAAACCCACACAACCACAGGGAGGACATACAGACTCTGCACAGAAGGCACCCCAGCCGAGGATTGAACTGGAGAGCCTGTTGCTGTGAGGTGGCAACACTAACCACTGCAACACCACAGCCACCCAAAGACAATTCCATCACTAGACAACTCAAATCCTCTGATAAGTTACTTCTACAAGTCACTAGGTCTAATAACTTCCATGGTGATTCATTATATTCCAGTAGAATCTCCAGGTTATGGAACATGACCCCACAGCCAATACTTTCCATGTCAAATCTTCATATATTTGAAACACATCTCAAGTGTCAACTATCCAATTCTTGGCTCTGCTCATGTCTAAAACCAGGCTGAATATTATTACTATCTACTGCACTATTTATAGTTCTTTTTTTTCAACTTAACTTGTGTAGTACTTTGCCACTTTTTTACTGTTACCTTCATCTTTTTTTTTCTCTCTTCCATAATCTTTTAATTCTTTCTTTTTCTCACTAACTCTGAGTTTTAAAATTCTTTTAACTGTCACTTTTTACTCATACTTTAACTACTGTTTAACATCCCTTTTGTCAACTTCTTAAACAAATAAGTTATTATTAACATATTAATATATTCTGACTTGCAACTAATATAGTTATTTCATGTTATTATAGTAATTCTCTATTAGATTGTGCTATGAGTGTTTTTTTGTATGTACAACTCATATGTGATTTTAATCTATTATTGCAATTTGCCCTGTGTGTGTGTGTATAGATATATATATATATATTTTTTTTTTTTCTAATTTTATTTCAACTTTCTGTGCTTTTTTATTTTTATTTTATTTTATATTTTTATATAATACTGTTGAATATATAATTGTAATTTGGAGCTTTCCCCCCGGGCTCCGCTGAAAAAAGGGTTATCTGTCCAGTCAGACTATCCTGGCAAACAAATATAAATAAATTAATAAATAATACCTGGTGGAGTGCAGTAGTCCTTTTTTGAATCTTTCCCCTGGAAAATCTTGTAACATACACTGTCTGTGTGTCTGAAATATTATACAGACCTGTTCCCCAGCACCAGCTACTTGCCTTTTTTCATTAGCAGTTAATTGCTTCTGCATCAGTCAGTGGCTCAGAATTGTTAATTGTAGCCAAAACAGCTGACTTACAGTATCAGTAGCCAATGACATACCACCAAAGTGCAATATATAGGTTGGCACCTTTCTTACTGTTTGAGATGGACATTACTGAGGTGTGGAGACTACCACATCACAGATGGTAGGTACAACTACTGTCCACTGTAGGGATTTGTGAAGTATGTGCACAATTTTGCCTCATATGTTTGGTCAGTGTCCGATAACATTGTGGCCATCTGGAGGTTCATTGGCAAATGTCAGTAAGGGAAGAGAAACATATTAGTGACACACTTCATACCCATCAGAATTTGCATGCTAACACATAAGCTGTTATTCCATCAACCTATTATCATTGTAGGTGCAAACTGTTGAGCATGCCATGTCCCTATCTCTGGCCTTTTGCCCGCCCCGCAGTAAGTTTGGCTGTGTCCGGATTCCTTGCTCTAGTGGGTTGAGAAGTATGGTAGGTCTGTATCAGCTACCCCTACATACAGCTGTGTATGCTACAGGCTGTAGCTGCTGCCGCAGCCTACAACACAAAGGGGGGGGGGTGTTAACACTTTGTTGGACAGCAAGCTGTATGTGTAACTGTGGCAACTGTGTCAGGGCTGTCATTATGGCAAATCGGTGCATGTGCTTAAAATATGTCTGCTATGCAACACTGCAAATAACAGAGTGGTAGGCAATGTATACTTAGGTGATATGGATATGTGCATTGTATCTCTGCCTGCAACCCTTTATCTTGCAAAACTGGGTAGTAGTTAATTAAGTAACAGTAAACTGTGGGGATTCAGACTGCAAGACACAATCATTACTTGCATTACTTGCTGTCTGCACAATAATGTAACTGAAGTGCATCAGACCACTGGAATTGAACCCAGGACTGTGTGTGGCAAAATGGACTACTTGCAAGGCATTTAACAGACTGAGCTATGGAGACTTTGTAAAAGCATGTATATTTGCAAGATATATGCACACATATACAGGCTGTGTGAGACATTTCTACAACCATAAATATGTGCATGGCTTTATATGGTTGCATTTCTGCATGAAGGTCCCAGTTGTACATGTACTTTACCACAGCTGCCTTAGCAGGTGTCTTTCCACAAGTTGCTGATAAAAAGCCACATATGCCAGTTATCACAGGCCTCACGTACATCCATTGGTATGTCTTTAGCTTTCTACTGGTGTATTATTGCACCAGGGTCTAAGGTACACTCCTATTTTTCCAATTCCTTTTATATATAATTTACATGCTTAATGACAGTACATAGCAGTCAGTATATATTGCTAGAAACACCTGTGTGACCTGAAAACTGTGTAGCATGGTGGGTTAATATACTGTGCTATAGTTGTGAGGGGTCTGGGTTCAAGATTTGGCAGAGGTGTTTATTTTGTACGAGAGTAATACTGTCATAGATGCATATAGACATTAGAGCTTTTTAAAGCTCATTTAAGCTGAGCTAAGCTAAGCGACATGCTGTCCAACTCCATACAAATCCATCCAAATGTGTGCTAAAAAAATATAGCGAAAAGAAAAAAGGGGAGATGCAAAAGTGGTGAAATGAGGACAAGCAGGGGGAAAGATACAGTGAACAGCAGGTAGGGATGTGCAGGAATGGTGTCAGAAAGAACCATACTTATCCATTTCTTGTACAGCAACAGTGTGCATTTTGACAGCTTGTGTAGATGAATTTTAACTTTCAAACCCCAGAGAGAGGGGTGAGGACAATGTAAATGTGTTGTCAAGCTAATTGGACAACATTAGCTGTGTCCAGTGGACATGTGTGCAAAATGGGGTGATCTTTTTTTTTTTTTTTTTTTTTGTGGGACAGGCACTTATTTTTTTTTTAAGGAGAGAGTGGAATGCTGTGGAAGGGACATAGGTACATATGGGAAGGTCAGTTGGGTAGGAGAGGAAGCAATAGCAGACACACAAGACAGCGGACAAGGGCAGTGTGTGATACATGAGGGTGGTAAACACTTTGGATGAGAAGGGTGTTGTGAAATTGGAGACGCATGTGCCCCCAGATGGGAGCAGCATGACTGAGGTCCCCACCCATGGGCAGTTGACACTGCTCCTTCACTGCCCCAAAGATGGCTGTACTTGTGGCTGGGCACCAGGGCCAGTCTGCCTCACTAGGTTGGCCAGTTTGCCCTCAATCTGGCACAGGCAACGTTCATAGCTCCTACGAACAATCCTGTGCATGATAGCCAGTAATTGCTTCTGGGCGACTACTGCACCTCAACCACCGCTCCCAGGGGAGGGCTGGGCCCTGTCCTCTGAGGTTGTTTCACCCAACATTGCAAGTGGTGCTGGGCCAGGGGAGATGGCACCACTGGCCTGGGTCCCAGATGTGCTAGGACCCGGTGCCACGGCCAGATGAAATAGGGTAGGCAGATCACCGAGAACTGGCCTACCCTGATGTGCTGTGGTGATGGAGGTATAGCAATAAGTATAGGTTAGTTATGAGCAAAACATATTGTTAATAATAACTGCATGCCACAACAGTGGAATCTGAGTAGTACAGTGGTTACGGTGTCTGCCTTTCAACCACAAGGTGCAAGGTTTGATTCTCACCACTGGAACGAGTTTACCAGATTGAAGATGTATATTTTTTAAACATATGTGTGGGAGATGCAGCTACACAGTCAAGCTGGAGGCTAAGCTCTCTCAACCCAGGACTGGATCATCCAGTCACAAGGAGAAGGGCAACACTAGCACCACATTACCAGACTCACATAGACCTGCCAACAACTCTCAGAAACACGCAAAAACATACTCGGAGGCTCTAAATAAGAACCTGCCTAAACAACAGAGACCTCCTAAGCATACACCCAAGCAATCCCCACCCCACAACAGAAACCAGGTAACACATACGTCACAACGTCAGTGTGCCAAGCAAAAACAGCCCCTAAGGCTAAATAACACACCTAACACACTAGTAATTGGTGATTCTATCATCAGGCACACAGACGTCCCTCTCACTAGACTGAACAAGGAGAAGGTTACCATAAGCTGCCTGTCAGGTGCCAGAATCCGCCACATAACACATGCACTCAGGTCACTCCACAACAAGTACAGATATGACTCTGTCATTGTACATGTTGGCGTAAATGACCTGAGACATACCTCCCTGGACTGTATAAAGAGACATTGAGGAGCTTTCTGACCATGTAGCCCAGGCTGGTATGACTCTGACTCTGAGTAGCATCCTGCCCTCACCCAAAATGATGCCAGCATATGAAGAAAAAATGATCAGTTTCAACAATTGGTTAAACTACTGGTGTCATTCAAAGGGGATCCAGTACTTGTCAGCCTGGGATGACATGCTTGAAAAGCCACATTGCTTCACCAGAGACTGCTTGCACCTGTCGTCCCTGGGCTTTCGAATACTGGCCAAGACTCTTGCCACCCTAATACTGCCTTTTTTAGGCAAGGCTCAAAAGACAAACCCGCCTCCATAAACAACAATAATAAACAAAAACTGAGGGTAATGCTGCTCAATGCCAGAAGTCTAAACCTCAAAATGCACGCACTCGAGGCTCTCCTTAGTATGGAAGAAATTGACATATGTGCAGTGACAGAAACCTGGTTCAAGGCTCCAGAGAGCACCCCAGCACTACCAGGCTATAACTCCTACCATACCTTTAGGTCCCAAAACCAGGACCGGAACACAAAAGGAGGGGGTGTGTCCATATTCATCAAGAACACCCACACCGCCAGGCTAGTAGCACAGCACGCGGAATCTGAGACCATCCAAGTGCAATTGACAGCGGGTAAATTGACTGTTCAATTTATAGCTTGCTACAGATCTCCCACCTTGTCTCAGGACCCTCACGCAGCATTCCTGAGAACATTAGAAAGTATGAAGATTCTACCCAACACCATGCTACTGGGTGACTTCAACTATCCAAGCATTGACTGGAAAAACTACTCAAGCTCAAACGCCTTAGCGCAATGCTTCCTTGAGTTTATAAACTCAAATGCCCTGGAATAGCTGGTCACCACTCTCACAAGAGGTGACAACATACTGGACCTGATCATCACCAACATGGGGAACTTATGTTCCACAACTGAGGTAAACTCGTCATTGGTAAGATCAGATCACAAACTAATCACACAGGACATCCACACCCCCCCCCCCAGTCAAGGAAATCAAGGTAAAAAACTTCTCTAAAGCCAACTTCACACTCCTCAAGACCAAGGTGGGAAGTTTCAAAGCTCCCAATCAAATGGAAAATGATGACCCATTGGCAGAATCTTTTACAAGCGCATTCTATGAACACCTTCAAGAATGCATGGACTGAGCCATCCTAAATAAAACCAAGACCAACTCCTCAAAAAAGAGGAAGCCAGTCTGGTGGACCCCAGCCATAAATAAACTTTACAACAGAAGGAGGAAACTCCTGCAAGATAGAACAAAATCCCAAAATAAGAAGGCATCTCTGATTAACATCAGTAAAAAACTGCGCTCCCTCATTAAATCATCCAAGGCCAACTTCGAAAGAAAAATAGCCAATGACTCTAAGGATAACCACAAGGCCTTCTTTAACTATGTCAAGAGTCTAGGGGCAAACTCTCAGATATGCTCTGAGCTAGTGCATAATGGCCATAAATACACTGAACCAACTGACATTGCCAACATCCTGGCTGACAAGTTCAGTGCAAACTTCACCTCCCCCTCCACCAAAGGGGCTAGCACCCATCCCAGTAGAATGTGGTGCTCCAGATATCTCTGACACAGAAGTAAAGACAGCCCTTGCAAAGGCCAAAAACATAGCATCAATGGGACCAGATGGTATCCCAGGTTGTGTCTTACATGAATTTCAAAATTAACTAAACCCCCATCTCAAAACACTATTCAAACTCAGCCTCTCTACAGGCTATGTACACAAAGAATGGCCTACAGAAACAGTCATACCACTCCACAAAGGTGGTGCCACAACTGACCCTGGGAACTATCGCCCTATAAGCTTGACTAGCTTGGTCTGCAACGCCATGGAATGCATTTTCATGGAGCTCATTAACAGGGACATTGGGAACCTCCAGACACTGGAACCCACCCAGTTTGGCTTTGCTAAAGGCAGATCTTGCCTCCTGAACTTGGTCAACTTCTTCGAAACAGTCACCAAGGCCATAGATAAAGGGAAGGTGGTCCACACAGCATATCTGGACCTCGCTAAGGTGTTCGACACCATCCCACTCTCAGGAATCATAGACAAACTCACCAGCTTAAATATCAACCCCCATGTCACGAGATGGGTTGCCAATTGGCTCTCAGACAGAGCCTACACGGTAAGAGTGGCAGGTGCCATGTCTGACTCTAAACCAGTCCCACAGGGGTCAGTCCTGGGACCCCTCCTGTTCGGTATATATTTCTCCGAAGTACAGGCAAATGCGGAGGGACTGTGGCTAACCAAGTTCGCAGATGACTGTAAATTGGGTGCAATAATTGACTCTCCGGCTGACACAGACATACTGCAAAAGGGTCTCTCCGAGACAAACACCTGGTGTCAAAGTCACGGCCTCAAGCTAAATGCCAAAAAATGCATAGCCATCCCATCTGGGAAAAACAAAGTACCTACAAACTACCACATAGATGGGAATCCACTAAGTACAGAAGAAGTAATTAGGGATCTGGGTACCCAAGTAGATAGCATGCTCTCCTTTGAGAACCACATAGCCAAAATGGTCAGGAAATCCTTCTATATGGCACACCTGATCATAAAGGGTTTCTCATCCAGATCCAAGGAGGTGATTGTGCCCTTTTACCCCTCACTCATTAGGCCCATAATAGAGTATAATGCCCCATTTGGGATGTACCTCACTAGACACCTGCAACAACTAGAAAGACCACAGAAGTACCTCACTAAGAGGATTAAGGGCCTTAAACAATTACCCTATGAAGCATGACTAAAAAAGCTCCAGCTCTTCTCAGTCACTTACTGTCTGCTCAGAGGGGACCTATGCCTGACCTATAGGGCCATGTCAAACCCTGAACTAATAGACATGCTTCACCTCAAAAAAATGAGATCCCTCAGAACTACTCGTTCTAGTGACTTGAACCTATGCACAACAATAAACAGGACATACTGGAGTGATAGATTCCTGTCCCAGCGACTCTCCTCACTCTGGAATAGAATCCCAATCCATATTCGACAGAGCTCCTCTCTGACCCTCTTCAAAAGAAATCTTGATGAGTGGATGGGTAATCATAAGTTCTATCCTGGGATCACTTCAGGAGCCCTGTTAGACAGAGGCCCAGGTTACTAATCTAATGGGGAGGCGAAAGCCATCACTCTGTGGCTAGGCTTATAAATGCCCCTGGGCAGATAGCCTAGTACTTACCTATGAACCTATGAACCTACGGATATAAACCAAGTACATAACAATGCGTATTATGTGAAAGACAACAATAAATATCAGAACAGTCAGTATATTAACAGCATGCCAGTAATAGTTACAGCATAAGGCCAACAAAATGGTAATTCAACAAAATATGTTAATATGTAACCATTATAATACATAACAATAATAAACACATGCCCCAAAATACAGTTTAATGTAAGAGCATATGTTAATAGTGGACCATAATCAATGAACAACAATAATAAATAAATGAAGATCAGTGGTGGGGAGACAGAGAGAAAAACAGGGCATTAGTACTATTATTGGCTATATTCTTGACAACAGTACTACTATCCACTCTCCAGGTCTGTCCTTTCTTTATGTGTGCAGGTCCCCTATAGCTGCTGTAGCACATATAAAACTCTCAAGTTATCTGCATGGGACCGTATGGGTCAAGCACTAACAACTGCGGGTACACAGCTACACAGAACACATGCACAACAGGTGGACCAATATAACTACTAAGGTGTACTGTGGGTTGATGTATTGATGCTATGCTATTTAGGTAATCATGTTGATGGTAAACCTGTGACAGAGGGATTACACACTACTAATTACATTATTTGACAGAGTGACACTTGAAAGACATACATGTGTACAGTACAGAAACTAAACAACTATCATGCCTTGCTTGGCAGACATGGGGCTAGAACCCAATAGCATTGACTGCAGAGGACATCTGCATGGCATATATGAATTGGCTGCAGCAACATTTTTACAGACACCCCACACAGCCATACCAGGAATACACATTAAGTATTTCACTTTATTTTATTATCATAATATTTATTTCCTTTATTTTATGCTATATTTTCACATTCTTGCTAAGGATTCAAACAGTCTTTGACATCTCAACACACAATTATTTATTGATAATATGGGCTACCTCAGCAATTTACCTGTAGTTCATGTGAAAAAAGAAGCTGTGAGCATTATGTAGTGAATCCTAGTACTGGATTCAAACCCTGGTCTGTGTGTGCAAAAATGTACCTCATACAGTGAATTTAACAAACTGAGCAACTGAGTCACTGCTGATCATTTATTGACTGCTATTTGCCTAGAGCTTATCTGGAAACAAAATATGGCCTGGCAGCACTACTACAGTTTGATACTAACCTACAGTGACAGTAGAACACACATGCATGAAGTACAAACATGACAAAGATAGTAGGTAGCCTATACATTACCATATAGACTGTAGGTGTACACAATATATTGTTATTGGTTTTAAATATCTGTGGAGTCAATAAACAATATCAAATCATGGAGTGGGCTACCTCACCCATATACCTTGCTTACCTGCTGTTTGTGGATGACAGAGCATTTTGTGAACAATAGTGGCCTAGAATCAGCCTTGATGAGAAAGATAAGTTGTGAGCATTATGTAGCTCTGAATACACACTTATTGCACAACAGACTTTATTGGCTATACCTTCATGCAGGTGCTGGTATTTTTTCCTAATTTTTATTACACAATAGTTGTCATAATTAATTTCTTGCAAAACAGTTCTATTAACACACTTATTGCATAATAGACTTTATTGGAGACCATCACGCAGTCCCTAGTATAGTTTTGAGTTTTTAATGCACAACAGTTGTGATTATGCAGTTGTTGAAATACAGCTGTAATTCCACACTTATTGCACTAGAAACTTTATTGTAAATACCTTCTTACAGTTAATGCTTTACTCCTCCCTGCTTATTGCACTACAGTTGGCAGTATTCACTTACTGCAGTGCAGCTCTTAGTCTACATTCATTGCAATACAATATTTACTGTATATACCTAACTGCAGTTAATGCTTTACTCTTTCTTGCTTATTTGACTATAGCTAGCATAATACATCTGTACTCACCACACTCACAGCACAACTTGGCCACGTGCCTGACATGCACCTCAAGGTAGCGAGCCTTCTCCTGTGCAGCTGTTGTGAGAGTAGAACACCAGTATGCATACCTGTTTAGTAGACATTCAGATTAGATATTAATGGTATACAGGTAAAAGTACTTCATACATGTGGGACATCCCCTGCCTCCTTTCATCTCTTTAGGTTGTTGTAGTAGTAGTGACAACACTGCTCACCTGTGTGAGGGAGACCATTTGCACCGGTGAGGTCCCTTGCCAGCTGGTTCCAGGCCTCTGCCTTGCACTCTGAGCCCTGGTAACCTCCCTGCAAAAGCCAGCATTCATGTTTATTTACAAGGAGTCCGACCATGACCTTGGATTCCAGGATGCCCCAACGCTGTTCCTGAAAGCACAAACCCTCACCAATGCCTAACATAGTATCATTCAGAGATAGAACTCCAACAGATTATACTGTATTCCTGCCTATTGGGCTTAATATATGCTATTTTCCTGCCCTTACATGCCATTGGGCAGTATTTAAAAATGCTGCATGTCACTTAGTAGCGCAAAAAACAAAGTAGCTAAGCTGAACAATGAGAAAACCCAAAGACCAGTATGCTTAGCAGTGCTTAGAGGTATGCAAATCAGCCAAGCAGAGCTGAGCAGTGTATAAACATTTTCAGCCAGTGATGTGTTTATGCAGTGGTTAGCAGGGCTTAGCAAGTCTTAACAGTGCTTAGTTGAATGCAGCGGGCCAGCATTTAAAAATAATTGGCACAATTTGTATTTCAAAACTAAATGCTTATTTTCCCTTCCATGTATTCAAACCCTGCCCCTACTGCTCATGAGGCTGTAACTCTACCCATTTGGCTACATGGATATGTAAAACTCTGCTATACCTTTATATATATACCACTGAGCTATATATATATATATATATATATATATATATATATATATATATATATATATATATATATATATATATATAAGCACTGCTGAGCACTTTGCCACCCAGTGCAAACCCACTCAACTACGCTTAAACCTGATATTTAAATAAATAATTAAATATATATATATATATATATATATATATATATATATATATATATATATAGATAAGCACTGCTGAGCACTTTGCCACCCAGTGCAAACCCACTCAACTACGCTTAAACCTGATATTTAAATAAATAATTAAATGCATCCAGTTTTTATTTTTAAAAATCTGTCAGGTATCCCAGCAATATGTAGCATTCCTGTGCTCTGCACTGCTCCACGCAAACATGCTTTTTAAATTAAAAAAAAAAATACATTGATATACTGCAATTGGACAGTGCAAGGAGTGTCTTACCCATCTGCGGACACAGTTAACACTACACTTCCTACACTGATCAAATAACTCTGTTCCTTGGCTCTCTCTTGGTAACATGCCATGATTAATATGCATGGTGCACTGCCAAGGGAGAACCATGTAAAAGGACATGGTACCATTCCATGTAGGCTCTACACTATGCACAGATGTTATTAAATCCTGGGGTATGTTTTTGAAATATAGTCGTCTAAGTATTCTGACTCTAAAGATGTGCAATAGTCATCCACCCACAACCCCTTTTTCTGATTTTTGCTCATTATGTCAGGGTGTCACTTCAACAGTGACTGTGCAGCCAAGGTTTATACCATCAGGTGGCTAGCCCTGCAGTGGAAATGCTGTGAAAATATTCTTCAGGAATTAAATGAGTAGCACTAATAAAGAAGTTATGAATAGTATTTTAGGTAATGGCTGTCTTTCTGCTCTTAGTAGTAGGGAAGAAGAATGGTACCGATGTTATTTATGTCCCTTTACTGATATTGTTCTGGTGTTGTTTTCTTTTTCACATAATTGATCTTTCTTGAATATGTGAGCATTTCTTTTTTAGTTCTATTTTTATTTGTGAAATGCTGTATATGTGAAGATGGGTATAGAGAAGTTTTCTGTGCATTTTTCTGTTTTTTGTTTCAGTTGTCAGTAAAATTATTTGAGTGTAGTTTGCCATATAAAGTTAAAAATTGACAAAACAGATTAGAGCTTGTTGATAACACAAAGTTTGCATGCAGGCAAAACATTTAATCTATTTTAGCAATTTATGGTTTCCCGGGAGAGGAAATAACAATAACAATAGGAGTACACATAGGTAACATTCACTCGGCTTTTAGCAAACCATTCAGTATGGTATGACATAAAAATTCATAGTGAAACTACAGTTAATGAAAATTAACTTATAAATAATTAAGGGCATAGTTGCTGGTTAATAAAAAATATCAAATAAATCTAAAAGTAAAAAGAGCATAGGTAAATAAGTTAGGATTTTTATGCATAAAACTTCTGATGCAAGTGTACCAGAGAAGTAAAACTACTCAGTACATAAACAAAATAAAAATTCCTATTTGTTAACTTCAAATGAAGACTCTGTTGGGAGCATGAAGGATAATCCACAGTATTAGTTTAATCAAGATAAATGGTGATCGAGTTAATGTGTAAGTAAAACACATTTTGGATCATCTTGAAAAATAACAGTGGAGAAAGTACCAATAAAGAAAAAAGATGATAGATGAGGCAAATAGCTGCAAAGGACATGTCCTCATATTGGAAAGAAATAATACTTAATGTGCAAAAATTAGTGCTATTTGCAAGAGTGAAATAGTCTGTCCCATTTTGTTCAAATTAATAAGTTTTAGGGAATCAAATCTATTATTGGTAGTTTTGAATTTTATAGTGTCTGCTGAATTTGAATATGATTTTTGCATTTGGTGTACATTAAAAAGCATACTGGGATAGAGAAAATTCAGATAGTTTAATAATAAATCATTCTCCAATCAAAGAATCACATAAAGTAAGGTCACAGTTATTGAATCAATGCAGTGTCTCCTGCAGACAAGGGACAAGAGACATGATTCTAAATATAAAACTTAAGGAAACAAATACCTGTTTAAAGGATTTGAACTACAATGCAGGTAAGTCAGCTTATATCTCAAAAACTTGTCATTTAAGGCTGCAAATACTACAATGAATTAGAGAGGTTACACAATTCATTTAACTGTAAAGTAGTTAATGAATGGAATTTGATGGATACATAAAGATGGAATATGATGGTCACAGAAATAACAGAGGTGGAACACATCAATTCATTCAAGAATATATTTGCCAAGAAAATAGAATATACAAGTATACCATCAATTGACGTTCATGAACATTTAAAAATCGTTTGCCTTTAATTATGACATAGGTCGAGTGTTATCATGTTCTGCTGAAGATCTCGAACCAAGCTTGACATCCATATAAACATCTGGATAAACAAGCTTGACATCCATATAAACATTTGGATAAACACCATCTGCATCAGCAACAACACTCTTTTTTCCATTTTGTAGATGGGATCGGGGTGTCATATCAACAGTTCAAAACACAAAATGTCCAGCACCAAATGGGTGTTAATGATAAAGTTTAATAATAGCAAATCCAGCAAATGGTGTATTAAAGCACCATATAGTACACCATATAATACAAGCAAACCAGTTTTGGCAGAAATATGCCTTCCTCAGTGGTTACTGCACTGAAGAAGGCATATTTTTGCAGACACTGGCTTGCTTGTATTATATGGTGTACTATATGGTGCTCTAATACACCATTTGCTGGAGTTGCCACTATTAAACTTTATGATTAGCACCCATTCGGTGCTGGACATTTTGCGTTTATAATTTCCTGATCTTTGAGTCCATGCACCTGCCGTACTTGCTGTTCATCTTGCTTGGTTTTGTCACATCAACAGTTACCATCATATAATGCCATTGTCCACATGAGAAAACACTTGTATATCAAACACTAAGAGTCAGCAACTTATGCCGTATGGTAGCACTACACTTCTCACTTTCTCTTTCTCTCTCTCTCTCTCTCTCTCTGTCCCTCTTTCTCTCTGTTTTATGTGCTGTCTCATTTGTTTACTCCTTGCTTTATTTATTAATTTCTTCTTTAATGCTGCTGTATGGTATTCAGATTTGCGAGGAGCCAAAAACTATCCCAGCAAAAAATACTTACACTCCCACTCAGATTGTATGAGCTATTTTGTGCTGTACAAAAATTAACAATAATAGTCAAAAGTGTAAAACAATTAGTTCTGCTCAGTTTGAAATCTGCAGTTAAGTCTGCAAGTAGTCACATTGCTGTTGGTTCACTCTGTGCCTTTAGAACTCAGTTGCACTTTATTTGTCACTTGATTGACTTGCAAAGTTTAGACACACTCTAAAAAAGGACATTGTATAAAATATTTAAATTCATTAAAGAATAAACAGAAAACTATCAAATAAAGGTATAAAGTGTACTAAGTTCTAAGACGTGACTGTTACATATTGCTGAAGGTTACTGGTATGAGAAATTATCAGTATAAATGTAGCAACATCACTTTGTACTACAGAATATCAAAATATGGTAGCTAAAGTAATGTATGTCTATATTCACATTGATATGTGAACCAATCAGGCAGCAATAATACAAGCATTGCTCATGGGAAGAGTGCATTAAACTCACTTCATAAGACATTAAAAAGCTAGCTCTGTAGATATTGTTTAGTAAGTGAGAAGTGACTAAAAGTTGTAATTTGTAGCAGAATGCTCAGCAAAGACTCAAATATCTTAGATATGTGAACAGATTCCATGAGGTCTTGACTGCAACTACCGTTTCGAAGGAAGTGTACCTCAGCAATGGGCACTGTAATATCTGACAGCATGTATGTCAATATTCTACAGTGATATAAAAATGAACAAGCATGGGAATCTGTCTAGTTTAACTGCACCACCACTAGTGGTCTTAAAACTTCAATGATGAGTTCAGTCACAATAATTCCCCAAAAATCATGAAAACCAGGTAGTGTTCCTGGTTAAAGGAAAACAACAAAAGTGAACTACTTACTTCACAGAGACAGTATGCATCCAGTAAAAACTAAGCACAATGTAATAAAAT